>NC_086444.1:715036104-715193604 GCF_028390025.1 Pseudophryne corroboree
GTTTCCTCAAATTTTTAATGCATATCTTTTACAACTTTTGTAGTAAAGTATTCTAATGACTTGCTTATGACACCCCATAGAATATATCCTGTTTAGTACCTTGGACATTGTAGCTTATTTACTTAAATATCTGATATATTTTATGTATGTTGTGTTCAGACTGGGTAGCTCAGATGGCAGAGTGTTAGTCTTGCACAATCAATGTAAACCTCACATATGTTTGAATCCCATGTAAGTTTGTTTTTATTTTACTAGTCTGCATTGTGGTTTGTGGCTCAATACCATGTAATGCATATGTCTTTTAACAACAGTAGTCAAGTCTTCCAATTTACTTGTTAGTGAAACCCAATAGAAAGCTTTATTTTCTCTTTGTTTCTTCAAATATTAAATGCATATGTCTTATAACTTTAGAAGTAAAGTATTCTAATGACTTGCTTATGACACCCCATAGAATATATCATGTTTAGTACCTTAGACATTGTAGCTTATTTACTTAAATCTCTGATATATTTGTTGTCTTCTGTGTTCAGACTGGGTAGCTCAGTTGGTAGAGTCTTGGTCTTGCAATATCAATGTAGATCAGTTGGTAAAGTGTTGGACTTGCACTATCAATTTAAACCTCATATAGGTTTTAATCCCATGTAAGTTTATTTTTATTTTACTAGTATGCATTGTGGTTTGTGGCTCAATACCATGTAATGCATATGTCTTTTAACAACAGTAGTCAAGTTTTCCAATGTACTTGTTAGTGAAACCAAATAGATAGCTTTATTTTCTCTTTGTTTCCTCAAATTTTTATGCATATCTTTTACAACTTTTGTAGTAAAGTATTCTAATGACTTGCTTATGACACCCCATGGAATATATCATGTTTAGTACCTTGGACATTGTAGCTTATTTACTTAAATCTCTGATATATTTTATGTATGTTTTGTTCAGACTGGGTAGCTCAGTTGGTAGAGTGTTGGTCTTGCACTATCAATGTAAACCTAACATAGGTTTGAATCCCATGTAAGTTTATTTTTATTTTACTAGTCTGCATTGTGATTTGTGGCTCAATACCATGTAATTCATATGTCTTTTAACAACAGTAGTCAAGTTTTCCAATGTACTTGTTAGTGAAACCCAATAGATAGCTTTATTTTCTCTTTGTTTCCTCAAATTTTTAATGCATATCTTTTACAACTTTTGTAGTAAAGTATTCTAATGACTTGCTTATGACACCCCATAGAATATATCATGTTTAGTACCTTGGACATTATAGCTTATTTACTTAAATCTCTGATATATTTTATGTCTCTTGTGTTCAGACTGGGTAACTCGGTTGGTAGAGTGTTGGTCATGCACTATCAATTTAAACCTCATATAGGTTTGAATCCCATGTACGTTTGTTTTTATTGTACTAGTATGCATTGTGGTTTGTGGCTCAATACCATGTAATGCATATGTATTTTAACAACAGTAGTCAAGTCTTCCAATGTACTTGTTAGTGAAACCCAATAGATAGCTTTATTTTCTCTTTGTTTCTTCAAATATTGAATGCATATGTCTTATAACTTTAGAAGTAAAGTATTCTAATGACTTGCTTATGACACCCCATAGAATATATCATGTTTAGTACCTTAGACATTGTATCTTATTTACTTAAATCTCTGATATATTTGATGTTTTCTGTGTTCAGACTGGGTAGCTCAGTTGGTAGAGTGTTGGTCTTGCACTATCAATGTAGATCAGTTGGTAGAGTGTTGGTCCTGCACTATCAATGTAAACGTCACATAGGTTTCAATCCCATGCAAGTTGTTTTTATTTTATTAGTCTGCATTGTGGTTTGTGGCTCAACACCATGTAATGCATATGTCTTTTAACAACAGTAGTCTAGTCTCCCAATGTACTTGTTAGTGAAACCCAATAGATAGCTTTATTTTCTCTTTGTTTCCTCAAATTTTTAATGCATATCTTTTACAACTTTTGTAGTAAAGTATTCTAATGACTTGTTTATGACACCCCATAGAATATATCCTGTTTAGTACCTTGGACATTGTAGCTTATTTACTTAAATATCTGATATATTTTATGTATGTTGTGTTTAGACTGGGTAGCTCAGTTGGTAGAGTGTTAGTCTTGCACTATCAATGTAAACCTCACATAGCTTTGAATCCCATGTAAGTTTGTTTTTATTTTACTAGTCTGCATTGTGGTTTGTGGCTCAATACCATGTAATGCATATGTTTTTTAACAACAGTAGTCAAGTCTTCCAATGTACTTGTTAGTGAAACCCAATAGATAGCTTTATTTTCTCTTTGTTTCTTCAAATATTGAATGCATATGTCTTATAGCTTTAGAAGTAAAGTATTCTAATGACTTGCTTATGACACCCCATAGAATATATCCTGTTTAGTACCTTGGAAATTGTAGCTTATTTACTTAAATATCTGATATATTTTATGTATGTTGTGTTTAGACTGGGTAGCTCAGTTGGTAGAGTGTTAATCTTGCACTATCAATGTAAACCTCACATAGCTTTGAATCCCATGTAAGTTTGTTTTTATTTTACTAGTCTGCATTGTGGTTTGTGGCTCAATACCATGTAATGCATATGTCTTTTAACAACAGTAGTAAAGTCTTCCAATGAACTTGTTAGTGAAACCCAATAGATAGCTTTATTTTCTCTTTGTTTCCTCAAATTTTTAATGCATATCTTTTACAACTTTTGTAGTAAAGTATTCTAATGACTTGCTTATGACACCCCATAGAATATATCATGTTTAGTACCTTAGACATTGTATCTTATTTACTTAAATCTCTGATATATTTGATGTTTTCTGTGTTCAGACTGGGTAGCTCAGTTGGTAGAGTGTTGGTCTTGCACTATCAATGTAGATTAGTTGGTAGAGTGTTGGTCTTGCACTATCAATGTAAACGCCACATAGGTTTCAATCCCATGTAAGTTGTTTTTATTTTACTAGTCTTCATTGTGGTTTGTGGCTCAATACCATGTAATGCATATGTCTTTTAACAACAGTAGTCAAGTCTTCCAATGTACTTGTTAGTGAAACCCAATAGATAGCTTTATTTTCTCTTTGTTTCCTCAAATTTTTATTGCATATCTTTTACAACTTTTGTAGTAAAGTATTCTAATGACTTGCTTATGACACCCCATAGAATATATCCTGTTTAGTACCTTGGACATTGTAGCTTATTTACTTAAATATCTGATATATTTTATGTATGTTGTGTTCAGACTGGGTAGCTCAGATGGCAGAGTGTTAGTCTTGCACTATCAATGTAAACCTCACATATGTTTGAATCCCATGTAAGTTTGTTTTTATTTTACTAGTCTGCATTGTGGTTTGTGGCTCAATACCATGTAATGCATATGTCTTTTAACAACAGTAGTCAAGTCTTCCAATGTACTTGTTAGTGAAACCCAATAGATAGCTTTATTTTCTCTTTGTTTCTTCAAATATTGAATGCATATGTCTTATAACTTTAGAAGTAAAGTATTCTAATGACTTGCTTATGACACCCCATAGAATATATCATGTTTAGTACCTTAGACATTGTAGCTTATTTACTTAAATCTCTGATATATTTGATGTTTTCTGTGTTCAGACTGGGTAGCTCAGTTGGTAGAGTGTTGGTCTTGCACTATCAATGTAGATCAGTTGGTAGAGTGTTGGTCTTGCACTATCAATGTAAACGTCACATAGGTTTCAATCCCATGCAAGTTGTTTTTATTTTATTAGTCTGCATTGTGGTTTGTGGCTCAACACCATGTAATGCATATGTCTTTTAACAACAGTAGTCAAGTCTCCCAATGTACTTGTTAGTGAAACCCAATAGATAGCTTTATTTTCTCTTTGTTTCCTCACATTTTTAATGCATATCTTTTACAACTTTTGTAGTAAAGTATTCTAATGACTTGCTTATGACACCCCATAGAATATATCCTGTTTAGTACCTTGGACATTGTAGCTTATTTACTTAAATATCTGATATATTTTATGTATGTTGTGTTTAGACTGGGTAGCTCAGTTGGTAGAGTGTTAGTCTTGCACTATCAATGTAAACCTCACATAGCTTTGAATCCCATGTAAGTTTGTTTTTATTTTACTAGTCTGCATTGTGGTTTGTGGCTCAATACCATGTAATGCATATGTTTTTTAACAACAGTAGTCAAGTCTTCCAATGTACTTGTTAGTGAAACCCAATAGATAGCTTTATTTTCTCTTTGTTTCTTCAAATATTGAATGCATATGTTTTATAACTTTAGAAGTAAAGTATTCTAATGACTTGCTTATGACACCCCATAGAATATATCCTGTTTAGTACCTTGGAAATTGTAGCTTATTTACTTAAATATCTGATATATTTTATGTATGTTGTGTTTATACAGGGTAGCTCAGTTGGTAGAGTGTTAGTCTTGCACTATCAATGTAAACCTCAAATAGCTTAGAATCCCATGTAAGTTTGTTTTTATTTTACTAGTCTGCATTGTGGTTTGTGGCTCAATACCATGTAATGCATATGTCTTTTAACAACAGTAGTAAAGTCTTCCAATGTACTTGTTAGTGAAACCAAATAGATAGCTTTATTTTCTCTTTGTTTCCTCAAATTTTTAATGCATATCTTTTACAACTTTTGTAGTAAAGTATTCTAATGACTTGCTTATGACACCCCATAGAATATATCATTCTTAGACATTGTAGCTTATTTACTTAAATCTCTAATATATTTGATGTTTTCTGTGTTCAGACTGGGTAGCTCAGTTGGTAGAGTGTTGGTCTTGCACTATCAATGTAGATCAGTTGGTAGAGTGTTGGTCTTGCACTATCAATGTAAACGCCACATAGGTTTCAATCCCATGTAAGTTGTTTTTATTTTACTAGTCTGCATTGTGGTTTGTGGCTCAATACCATGTAATGCATATGTCTTTTAACAACAGTAGTCAAGTCTTCCAATGTACTTGTTAGTGAAACCCAATAGATGGCTTTATTTTCTCTTTGTTTCCTCAAATTTTTAATGCATATCTTTTACAACTTTTGTAGTAAAGTATTCTAATGACTTGCTTATGACACCCCATAGAATATATCCTGTTTAGTACCTTGGACATTGTAGCTTATTTACTTAAATATCTGATATATTTTATGTATGTTGTGTTCAGACTGGGTAGCTCAGATGGCAGAGTGTTAGTCTTGCACTATCAATGTAAACCTCACATATGTTTGAATCCCATGTAAGTTTGTTTTTATTTTACTAGTCTGCATTGTGGTTTGTGGCTCAATACCATGTAATGCATATGTCTTTTAACAACAGTAGTCAAGTCTTCCAATGTACTTGTTAGTGAAACCCAATAGAAAGCTTTATTTTCTCTTTGTTTCTTCAAATATTGAATGCATATGTCTTGTAACTTTAGAAGTAAAGTATTCTAATGACTTGCTTATGACACCCCATAGAATATATCATGTTTAGTACCTTAGACATTGTAGCTTATTTACTTAAATCTCTGATATATTTGTTGTCTTCTGTGTTCAGACTGGGTAGCTCAGTTGGTAGAGTGTTGGTCTTGCACTATCAATGTAGATCAGTTGGTAAAGTGTTGGACTTGCACTATCAATTTAAACCTCATATAGGTTTTAATCCCATGTAAGTTTATTTTTATTTTACTAGTATGCATTGTGGTTTGTGGCTCAATACCATGTAATGCATATGTCTTTTAACAACAGTAGTCAAGTTTTCCAATGTACTTGTTAGTGAAACCAAATAGATAGCTTTATTTTCTCTTTGTTTCCTCAAATTTTTAATGCATATCTTTTACAACTTTTGTAGTAAAGTATTCTAATGACTTGCTTATGACACCCCATGGAATATATCATGTTTAGTACCTTGGACATTGTAGCTTATTTACTTAAATCTCTGATATATTTTATGTATGTTGTGTTCAGACTGGGTTGCTCAGTTGGTAGAGTGTTGGTCTTGCACTATCAATGTAAACCTAACATAGGTTTGAATCCCATGTAAGCTTATTTTTATTTTACTAGTCTGCATTGTGGTTTGTGGCTCAATACCATGTAATTCATATGTCTTTTAACAACAGTAGCCAAGTCTTCCAATGTACTTGTTAGTGAAACCCAATAGATAGCTTTATTTTCTCTTTGTTTCCTCAAATTTTTAATGCATATCTTTTACAACTTTTGTAGTAAAGTATTCTAATGACTTGCTTATGACACCCCATAGAATATATCATGTTTAGTACCTTAGACATTGTATCTTATTTACTTAAATCTCTGATATATTTGATGTTTTCTGTGTTCAGACTGGGTAGCTCAGTTGGTAGAGTGTTGGTCTTGCACTATCAATGTAGATTAGTTGGTAGAGTGTTGGTCTTGCACTATCAATGTAAACGCCACATAGGTTTCAATCCCATGTAAGTTGTTTTTATTTTACTAGTCTTCATTGTGGTTTGTGGCTCAATACCATGTAATGCATATGTCTTTTAACAACAGTAGTCAAGTCTTCCAATGTACTTGTTAGTGAAACCCAATAGATAGCTTTATTTTCTCTTTGTTTCCTCAAATTTTTATTGCATATCTTTTACAACTTTTGTAGTAAAGTATTCTAATGACTTGCTTATGACACCCCATAGAATATATCCTGTTTAGTACCTTGGACATTGTAGCTTATTTACTTAAATATCTGATATATTTTATGTATGTTGTGTTCAGACTGGGTAGCTCAGATGGCAGAGTGTTAGTCTTGCACTATCAATGTAAACCTCACATATGTTTGAATCCCATGTAAGTTTGTTTTTATTTTACTAGTCTGCATTGTGGTTTGTGGCTCAATACCATGTAATGCATATGTCTTTTAACAACAGTAGTCAAGTCTTCCAATGTACTTGTTAGTGAAACCCAATAGATAGCTTTATTTTCTCTTTGTTTCTTCAAATATTGAATGCATATGTCTTATAACTTTAGAAGTAAAGTATTCTAATGACTTGCTTATGACACCCCATAGAATATATCATGTTTAGTACCTTAGACATTGTAGCTTATTTACTTAAATCTCTGATATATTTGATGTTTTCTGTGTTCAGACTGGGTAGCTCAGTTGGTAGAGTGTTGGTCTTGCACTATCAATGTAGATCAGTTGGTAGAGTGTTGGTCTTGCACTATCAATGTAAACGTCACATAGGTTTCAATCCCATGCAAGTTGTTTTTATTTTATCAGTCTGCATTGTGGTTTGTGGCTCAACACCATGTAATGCATATGTCTTTTAACAACAGTAGTCAAGTCTCCCAATGTACTTGTTAGTGAAACCCAATAGATAGCTTTATTTTCTCTTTGTTTCCTCAAATTTTTAATGCATATCTTTTACAACTTTTGTAGTAAAGTATTCTAATGACTTGCTTATGACACCCCATAGAATATATCCTGTTTAGTACCTTGGACATTGTAGCTTATTTACTTAAATATCTGATATATTTTATGTATGTTGTGTTTAGACTGGGTAGCTCAGTTGGTAGAGTGTTAGTCTTGCACTATCAATGTAAACCTCACATAGCTTTGAATCCCATGTAAGTTTGTTTTTATTTTACTAGTCTGCATTGTGGTTTGTGGCTCAATACCATGTAATGCATATGTTTTTTAACAACAGTAGTCAAGTCTTCCAATGTACTTGTTAGTGAAACCCAATAGATAGCTTTATTTTCTCTTTGTTTCTTCAAATATTGAATGCATATGTCTTATAACTTTAGAAGTAAAGTATTCTAATGACTTGCTTATGACACCCCATAGAATATATCCTGTTTAGTACCTTGGAAATTGTAGCTTATTTACTTAAATATCTGATATATTTTATGTATGTTGTGTTTAGACTGGGTAGCTCAGTTGGTAGAGTGTTAGTCTTGCACTATCAATGTAAACCTCACATAGCTTTGAATCCCATGTAAGTTTGTTTTTATTTTACTAGTCTGCATTGTGGTTTATGGCTCAATACCATGTAATGCATATGTCTTTTAACAACAGTAGTAAAGTCTTCCAATGTACTTGTTAGTGAAACCAAATAGATAGCTTTATTTTCTCTTTGTTTCCTCAAATTTTTAATGCATATCTTTTACAACTTTTGTAGTAAAGTATTCTAATGACTTGCTTATGACACCCCATAGAATATATCATTCTTAGACATTGTAGCTTATTTACTTAAATCTCTAATATATTTGATGTTTTCTGTGTTCAGACTGGGTAGCTCAGTTGGTAGAGTGTTGGTCTTGCACTATCAATGTAGATCAGTTGGTAGAGTGTTGGTCTTGCACTATCAATGTAAACGCCACATAGGTTTCAATCCCATGTAAGTTGATTTTATTTTACTAGTCTGCATTGTGGTTTGTGGCTCAATACCATGTAATGCATATGTCTTTTAACAACAGTAGTCAAGTCTTCCAATGTACTTGTTAGTGAAACCCAATAGATGGCTTTATTTTCTCTTTGTTTCCTCAAATTTTTAATGCATATCTTTTACAACTTTTGTAGTAAAGTATTCTAATGACTTGCTTATGACACCCCATAGAATATATCCTGTTTAGTACCTTGGACATTGTAGCTTATTTACTTAAATATCTGATATATTTTATGTATGTTGTGTTCAGACTGGGTAGCTCAGATGGCAGAGTGTTAGTCTTGCACTATCAATGTAAACCTCACATATGTTTGAATCCCATGTAAGTTTGTTTTTATTTTACTAGTCTGCATTGTGGTTTGTGGCTCAATACCATGTAATGCATATGTCTTTTAACAACAGTAGTCAAGTCTTCCAATGTACTTGTTAGTGAAACCCAATAGAAAGCTTTATTTTCTCTTTGTTTCTTCAAATATTGAATGCATATGTCTTGTAACTTTAGAAGTAAAGTATTCTAATGACTTGCTTATGACACCCCATAGAATATATCATGTTTAGTACCTTAGACATTGTAGCTTATTTACTTAAATCTCTGATATATTTGTTGTCTTCTGTGTTCAGACTGGGTAGCTCAGTTGGTAGAGTGTTGGTCTTGCACTATCAATGTAGATCAGTTGGTAAAGTGTTGGACTTGCACTATCAATTTAAACCTCATATAGGTTTTAATCCCATGTAAGTTTATTTTTATTTTACTAGTATGCATTGTGGTTTGTGGCTCAATACCATGTAATGCATATGTCTTTTAACAACAGTAGTCAAGTTTTCCAATGTACTTGTTAGTGAAACCAAATAGATAGCTTTATTTTCTCTTTGTTTCCTCAAATTTTTAATGCATATCTTTTACAACTTTTGTAGTAAAGTATTCTAATGACTTGCTTATGACACCCCATGGAATATATCATGTTTAGTACCTTGGACATTGTAGCTTATTTACTTAAATCTCTGATATATTTTATGTATGTTGTGTTCAGACTGGGTTGCTCAGTTGGTAGAGTGTTGGTCTTGCACTATCAATGTAAACCTAACATAGGTTTGAATCCCATGTAAGCTTATTTTTATTTTACTAGTCTGCATTGTGGTTTGTGGCTCAATACCATGTAATTCATATGTCTTTTAACAACAGTAGCCAAGTCTTCCAATGTACTTGTTAGTGAAACCCAATAGATAGCTTTATTTTCTCTTTGTTTCCTCAAATTTTTAATGCATATCTTTTACAACTTTTGTAGTAAAGTATTCTAATGACTTGCTTATGACACCCCATAGAATATATCATGTTTAGTACCTTAGACATTGTATCTTATTTACTTAAATCTCTGATATATTTGATGTTTTCTGTGTTCAGACTGGGTAGCTCAGTTGGTAGAGTGTTGGTCTTGCACTATCAATGTAGATTAGTTGGTAGAGTGTTGGTCTTGCACTATCAATGTAAACGCCACATAGGTTTCAATCCCATGTAAGTTGTTTTTATTTTACTAGTCTTCATTGTGGTTTGTGGCTCAATACCATGTAATGCATATGTCTTTTAACAACAGTAGTCAAGTCTTCCAATGTACTTGTTAGTGAAACCCAATAGATAGCTTTATTTTCTCTTTGTTTCCTCAAATTTTTATTGCATATCTTTTACAACTTTTGTAGTAAAGTATTCTAATGACTTGCTTATGACACCCCATAGAATATATCCTGTTTAGTACCTTGGACATTGTAGCTTATTTACTTAAATATCTGATATATTTTATGTATGTTGTGTTCAGACTGGGTAGCTCAGATGGCAGAGTGTTAGTCTTGCACTATCAATGTAAACCTCACATATGTTTGAATCCCATGTAAGTTTGTTTTTATTTTACTAGTCTGCATTGTGGTTTGTGGCTCAATACCATGTAATGCATATGTCTTTTAACAACAGTAGTCAAGTCTTCCAATGTACTTGTTAGTGAAACCCAATAGATAGCTTTATTTTCTCTTTGTTTCTTCAAATATTGAATGCATATGTCTTATAACTTTAGAAGTAAAGTATTCTAATGACTTGCTTATGACACCCCATAGAATATATCATGTTTAGTACCTTAGACATTGTAGCTTATTTACTTAAATCTCTGATATATTTGATGTTTTCTGTGTTCAGACTGGGTAGCTCAGTTGGTAGAGTGTTGGTCTTGCACTATCAATGTAGATCAGTTGGTAGAGTGTTGGTCTTGCACTATCAATGTAAACGTCACATAGGTTTCAATCCCATGCAAGTTGTTTTTATTTTATCAGTCTGCATTGTGGTTTGTGGCTCAACACCATGTAATGCATATGTCTTTTAACAACAGTAGTCAAGTCTCCCAATGTACTTGTTAGTGAAACCCAATAGATAGCTTTATTTTCTCTTTGTTTCCTCAAATTTTTAATGCATATCTTTTACAACTTTTGTAGTAAAGTATTCTAATGACTTGCTTATGATACCCCATAGAATATATCCTGTTTAGTACCTTGGACATTGTAGCTTATTTACTTAAATATCTGATATATTTTATGTATGTTGTGTTTAGACTGGGTAGCTCAGTTGGTAGAGTGTTAGTCTTGCACTATCAATGTAAACCTCACATAGCTTTGAATCCCATGTAAGTTTGTTTTTATTTTACTAGTCTGCATTGTGGTTTGTGGCTCAATACCATGTAATGCATATGTTTTTTTAACAACAGTAGTCAAGTCTTCCAATGTACTTGTTAGTGAAACCCAATAGATAGCTTTATTTTCTCTTTGTTTCTTCAAATATTGAATGCATATGTCTTATAACTTTAGAAGTAAAGTATTCTAATGACTTGCTTATGACACCCCATAGAATATATCCTGTTTAGTACCTTGGAAATTGTAGCTTATTTACTTAAATATCTGATATATTTTATGTATGTTGTGTTTAGACTGGGTAGCTCAGTTGGTAGAGTGTTAGTCTTGCACTATCAATGTAAACCTCACATAGCTTTGAATCCCATGTAAGTTTGTTTTTATTTTACTAGTCTGCATTGTGGTTTATGGCTCAATACCATGTAATGCATATGTCTTTTAACAACAGTAGTAAAGTCTTCCAATGTACTTGTTAGTGAAACCAAATAGATAGCTTTATTTTCTCTTTGTTTCCTCAAATTTTTAATGCATATCTTTTACAACTTTTGTAGTAAAGTATTCTAATGACTTGCTTATGACACCCCATAGAATATATCATTCTTAGACATTGTAGCTTATTTACTTAAATCTCTAATATATTTGATGTTTTCTGTGTTCAGACTGGGTAGCTCAGTTGGTAGAGTGTTGGTCTTGCACTATCAATGTAGATCAGTTGGTAGAGTGTTGGTCTTGCACTATCAATGTAAACACCACATAGGTTTCAATCCCATGTAAGTTGTTTTTATTTTACTAGTCTGCATTGTGGTTTGTGGCTCAATACCATGTAATGCATATGTCTTTTAACAACAGTAGTCAAGTCTTCCAATGTACTTGTTAGTGAAACCCAATAGATGGCTTTATTTTCTCTTTGTTTCCTCAAATTTTTAATGCATATCTTTTACAACTTTTGTAGTAAAGTATTCTAATGACTTGCTTATGACACCCCATAGAATATATCCTGTTTAGTACCTTGGACATTGTAGCTTTTTTACTTAAATATCTGATATATTTTATGTATGTTGTGTTCAGACTGGGTAGCTCAGATGGCAGAGTGTTAGTCTTGCACTATCAATGTAAACCTCACATATGTTTGAATCCCATGTAAGTTTGTTTTTATTTTACTAGTCTGCATTGTGGTTTGTGGCTCAATACCATGTAATGCATATGTCTTTTAACAACAGTAGTCAAGTCTTCCAATGTACTTGTTAGTGAAACCCAATAGAAAGCTTTATTTTCTCTTTGTTTCTTCAAATATTGAATGCATATGTCTTATAACTTTAGAAGTAAAGTATTCTAATGACTTGCTTATGACACCCCATAGAATATATCATGTTTAGTACCTTAGACATTGTAGCTTATTTACTTAAATCTCTGATATATTTGTTGTCTTCTGTGTTCAGACTGGGTAGCTCAGTTGGTAGAGTGTTGGTCTTGCACTATCAATGTAGATCAGTTGGTAAAGTGTTGGACTTGCACTATCAATTTAAACCTCATATAGGTTTTAATCCCATGTAAGTTTATTTTTATTTTACTAGTATGCATTGTGGTTTGTGGCTCAATACCATGTAATGCATATGTATTTTAACAACAGTAGTCAAGTTTTCCAATGTACTTGTTAGTGAAACCAAATAGATAGCTTTATTTTCTCTTTGTTTCCTCAAATTTTTTATGCATATCTTTTACAACTTTTGTAGTAAAGTATTCTAATGACTTGCTTATGACACCCCATGGAATATATCATGTTTAGTACCTTGGACATTGTAGCTTATTTACTTAAATCTCTGATATATTTTATGTATGTTGTGTTCAGACTGGGTTGCTCAGTTGGTAGAGTGTTGGTCTTGCACTATCAATGTAAACCTAACATAGGTTTGAATCCCATGTAAGCTTATTTTTATTTTACTAGTCTGCATTGTGGTTTGTGGCTCAATACCATGTAATTCATATGTCTTTTAACAACAGTAGTCAAGTTTTCCAATGTACTTGTTAGTGAAACCCAATAGATAGCTTTATTTTCTCTTTGTTTCCTCACATTTTTAATGCATATCTTTTACAACTTTTGTAGTAAAGTATTCTAATGACTTGCTTATGACACCCCATAGAATATATCCTGTTTAGTACCTTGGACATTGTAGCTTATTTACTTAAATATCTGATATATTTTATGTATGTTGTGTTTAGACTGGGTAGCTCAGTTGGTAGAGTGTTAGTCTTGCACTATCAATGTAAACCTCACATAGCTTTGAATCCCATGTAAGTTTGTTTTTATTTTACTAGTCTGCATTGTGGTTTGTGGCTCAATACCATGTAATGCATATGTTTTTTAACAACAGTAGTCAAGTCTTCCAATGTACTTGTTAGTGAAACCCAATAGATAGCTTTATTTTCTCTTTGTTTCTTCAAATATTGAATGCATATGTCTTATAACTTTAGAAGTAAAGTATTCTAATGACTTGCTTATGACACCCCATAGAATATATCCTGTTTAGTACCTTGGAAATTGTAGCTTATTTACTTAAATATCTGATATATTTTATGTATGTTGTGTTTAGACTGGGTAGCTCAGTTGGTAGAGTGTTAGTCTTGCACTATCAATGTAAACCTCACATAGCTTTGAATCCCATGTAAGTTTGTTTTTATTTTACTAGTCTGCATTGTGGTTTGTGGCTCAATACCATGTAATGCATATGTCTTTTAACAACAGTAGTAAAGTCTTCCAATGTACTTGTTAGTGAAACCCAATAGATAGCTTTATTTTCTCTTTGTTTCAACAAATTTTTAATGCATATCTTTTACAACTTTTGTAGTAAAGTATTCTAATGACTTGCTTATGACACCCCATAGAATATATCATTCTTAGACATTGTAGCTTATTTACTTAAATCTCTAATATATTTGATGTTTTCTGTGTTCAGACTGGGTAGCTCAGTTGGTAGAGTGTTGGTCTTGCACTATCAATGTAGATCAGTTGGTAGAGTGTTGGTCTTGCACTATCAATGTAAACGCCACATAAGTTTCAATCCCATGTAAGTTGTTTTTATTTTACTAGTCTGCATTGTGGTTTGTGGCTCAATACCATGTAATGCATATGTCTCTTAACAACAGTAGTCAAGTCTTCCAATGTACTTGTTAGTGAAACCCAATAGATGGCTTGATTTTCTCTTTGTTTCCTCAAATTTTTAATGCATATCTTTTACAACTTTTGTAGTAAAGTATTCTAATGACTTGCTTATGACACCCCATAGAATATATCCTGTTTAGTACCTTGGACCTTGTAGCTTATTTACTTAAATATCTGATATATTTTATGTATGTTGTGTTCAGACTGGGTAGCTCAGATGGCAGAGTGTTAGTCTTGCACTATCAATGTAAACCTCACATATGTTTGAATCCCATGTAAGTTTGTTTTTATTTTACTAGTCTGCATTGTGGTTTGTGGCTCAATACCATGTAATGCATATGTCTTTTAACAACAGTAGTCAAGTCTTCCAATGTACTTGTTAGTGAAACCCAATAGAAAGCTTTATTTTCTCTTTGTTTCTTCAAATATTGAATGCATATGTCTTATAACTTTAGAAGTAAAGTATTCTAATGACTTGCTTATGTCACCCCATAGAATATATCATGTTTAGTACCTTAGACATTGTAGCTTATTTACTTAAATCTCTGATATATTTGTTGTCTTCTGTGTTCAGACTGGGTAGTTCAGTTGGTAGAGTGTTGGTCTTGCACTATCAATGTAGATCAGTTGGTAAAGTGTTGGACTTGCACTATCAATTTAAACCTCATATAGGTTTGAATCCCATGTAAGTTTATTTTTATTTTACTAGTCTGCATTGTGGTTTGTGGCTCAATACCATGTAATTCATATGTCTTTTAACAACAGTAGTCAAGTTTTCCAATGTACTTGTTAGTGAAACCCAATAGATAGCTTTATTTTCTCTTTGTTTCCTCAAATTTTTAATGCATATCTTTTACAACTTTTGTAGTAAAGTATTCTAATGACTTGCTTATGACACCCCATTGAATATATCATGTTTAGTAACTTGGACATTGTAGCTTATTTACTTAAATATCTGATATATTTTAAATATTTTGTGTTCAGACTGGGTAGCTCAGTTGGTAGAGCGTTGGTTTTGCACTATCAATGTAAACCTCACATAGGTTTGAATCCCATGTAAGTTTGTTTTTATTTTACTAGTCTGCATTGTGGTTTGTGGCTCAATACCATGTAATGCATATGTTTTTTAACAACAGTAGTCAAGTCTTCCAATGTACTTGTTAGTGAAACCCAATAGATAGCTTTATTTTCTCTTTGTTTCTTCAGATATTGAATGCATATGTCTTATAACTTTAGAAGTAAAGTATTCTAATGACTTGCTTATGACACCCCATAGAATATATCCTGTTTAGTACCTTGGAAATTGTAGCTTATTTACTTAAATATCTGATATATTTTATGTATGTTGTGTTTAGACTGGGTAGCTCAGTTGGTAGAGTGTTAGTCTTGCACTATCAATGTAAACCTCAAATAGCTTTGAATCCCATGTAAGTTTGTTTTTATTTTACTAGTCTGCATTGTGGTTTGTGGCTCAATACCATGTAATGCATATGTCTTTTAACAACAGTAGTAAAGTCTTCCAATGTACTTGTTAGTGAAACCAAATAGATAGCTTTATTTTCTCTTTGTTTCCTCAAATTTTTAATGCATATCTTTTACAACGTTTGTAGTAAAGTATTCTAATGACTTGCTTATGACACCCCATAGAATATATCATTCTTAGACATTGTAGCTTATTTACTTAAATCTCTAATATATTTGATGTTTTCTGTCTTCAGACTGGGTAGCTCAGTTGGTAGAGTGTTGGTCTTGCACTATCAATGTAGATCAGTTGGTAGAGTGTTGGTCTTGCACTATCAATGTAAACGCCACATAGGTTTCAATCCCATGTAAGTTGTTTTTATTTTACTAGTCTGCATTGTGGTTTGTGGCTCAATACCATGTAATGCATATGTCTTTTAACAACAGTAGTCAAGTCTTCCAATGTACTTGTTAGTGAAACCCAATAGATGGCTTTATTTTCTCTTTGTTTCCTTAAATTTTTAATGCATATCTTTTACAACTTTTGTAGTAAAGTATTCTAATGACTTGCTTATGACACCCCATAGAATATATCCTGTTTAGTACCTTGGACATTGTAGCTTATTTACTTAAATATCTGATATATTTTATGTATGTTGTGTTCAGACTGGGTAGCTCAGATGGCAGAGTGTTAGTCTTGCACTATCAATGTAAACCTCACATGTGTTTGAATCCCATGTAAGTTTGTTTTTATTTTACTAGTCTGCATTGTGGTTTGTGGCTCAATACCATGTAATGCATATGTCTTTTAACAACAGTAGTCAAGTCTTCCAATGTACTTGTTAGTGAAACCCTATAGAAAGCTTTATTTTCTCTTTGTTTCTTCAAATATTGAATGCATATGTCTTATAACTTTAGAAGTAAAGTATTCTAATGACTTGCTTATGACACCCCATAGAATATATCATGTTTAGTACCTTAGACATTGTAGCTTATTTACTTAAATCTCTGATATATTTGTTGTCTTCTGTGTTCAGACTGGGTAGCTCAGTTGGTAGAGTGTTGGTCTTGCACTATCAATGTAGATCAGTTGGTAAAGTGTTGGACTTGCACTATCAATTTAAACCTCATATAGGTTTTAATCCCATGTAAGTTTATTTTTATTTTACTAGTATGCATTGTGGTTTGTGGCTCAATACCATGTAATGCATATGTATTTTAACAACAGTAGTCAAGTTTTCCAATGTAGTTAGTGAAACCAAATAGATAGCTTTATTTTCTCTTTGTTTCCTCAAATTTTTAATGCATATCTTTTACAACTTTTGTAGTAAAGTATTCTAATGACTTGCTTATGACACCCCATAGAATATATCATGTTTAGTAACTTGGACATTGTAGCTTATTTACTTAAATCTCTGATATATTTTAAATATTTTGTGTTCAGACTGGGTAGCTCAGTTGGTAGAGCGTTGGTTTTGCACTATCAATGTAAACCTCACATAGGTTTGAATCCCATGTAAGTTTGTTTTTATTTTACTAGTCTGCATTGTGGTTTGTGGCTCAATACCATGTAATGCATATGTTTTTTAACAACAGTAGTCAAGTCTTCCAATGTACTTGTTAGTGAAACCCAATAGATAGCTTTATTTTCTCTTTGTTTCTTCAGATATTGAATGCATATGTCTTATAACTTTAGAAGTAAAGTATTCTAATGACTTGCTTATGACACCCCATAGAATATATCCTGTTTAGTACCTTGGAAATTGTAGCTTATTTACTTAAATATCTGATATATTTTATGTATGTTGTGTTTAGACTGGGTAGCTCAGTTGGTAGAGTGTTAGTCTTGCACTATCAATGTAAACCTCAAATAGCTTTGAATCCCATGTAAGTTTGTTTTTATTTTACTAGTCTGCATTGTGGTTTGTGGCTCAATACCATGTAATGCATATGTCTTTTAACAACAGTAGTAAAGTCTTCCAATGTACTTGTTAGTGAAACCAAATAGATAGCTTTATTTTCTCTTTGTTTCCTCAAATTTTTAATGCATATCTTTTACAACTTTTGTAGTAAAGTATTCTAATGACTTGCTTATGACACCCCATAGAATATATCATTCTTAGACATTGTAGCTTATTTACTTAAATCTCTAATATATTTGATGTTTTCTGTCTTCAGACTGGGTAGCTCAGTTGGTAGAGTGTTGGTCTTGCACTATCAATGTAGATCAGTTGGTAGAGTGTTGGTCTTGCACTATCAATGTAAACGCCACATAGGTTTCAATCCCATGTAAGTTGTTTTTATTTTACTAGTCTGCATTGTGGTTTGTGGCTCAATACCATGTAATGCATATGTCTTTTAACAACAGTAGTCAAGTCTTCCAATGTACTTGTTAGTGAAACCCAATAGATGGCTTTATTTTCTCTTTGTTTCCTCAAATTTTTAATGCATATCTTTTACAACTTTTGTAGTAAAGTATTCTAATGACTTGCTTATGACACCCCATAGAATATATCCTGTTTAGTACCTTGGACATTGTAGCTTATTTACTTAAATATCTGATATATTTTATGTATGTTGTGTTCAGACTGGGTAGCTCAGATGGCAGAGTGTTAGTCTTGCACTATCAATGTAAACCTCACATATGTTTGAATCCCATGTAAGTTTGTTTTTATTTTACTAGTCTGCATTGTGGTTTGTGGCTCAATACCATGTAATGCATATGTCTTTTAACAACAGTAGTCAAGTCTTCCAATGTACTTGTTAGTGAAACCCAATAGAAAGCTTTATTTTCTCTTTGTTTCTTCAAATATTGAATGCATATGTCTTATAACTTTAGAAGTAAAGTATTCTAATGACTTGCTTATGACACCCCATAGAATATATCATGTTTAGTACCTTAGACATTGTAGCTTATTTACTTAAATCTCTGATATATTTGTTGTCTTCTGTGTTCAGACTGGGTAGCTCAGTTGGTAGAGTGTTGGTCTTGCACTATCAATGTATATCAGTTGGTAAAGTGTTGGACTTGCACTATCAATTTAAACCTCATATAGGTTTTAATCCCATGTAAGTTTATTTTTATTTTACTAGTATGCATTGTGGTTTGTGGCTCAATACCATGTAATGCATATGTATTTTAACAACAGTAGTCAAGTTTTCCAATGTACTTGTTAGTGAAACCAAATAGATAGCTTTATTTTCTCTTTGTTTCCTCAAATTTTTAATGCATATCTTTTACAACTTTTGTAGTAAAGTATTCTAATGACTTGCTTATGACACCCCATGGAATATATCATGTTTAGTACCTTGGACATTGTAGCTTATTTACTTAAATCTCTGATATATTTTATGTATGTTGTGTTCAGACTGGGTTGCTCAGTTGGTAGAGTGTTGGTCTTGCACTATCAATGTAAACCTAACATAGGTTTGAATCCCATGTAAGCTTATTTTTATTTTACTAGTCTGCATTGTGGTTTGTGGCTCAATACTATGTAATTCATATGTCTTTTAACAACAGTAGTCAAGTTTTCCAATGTACTTGTTAGTGAAACCCAATAGATAGCTTTATTTTCTCTTTGTTTCCTCACATTTTTAATGCATATCTTTTACAACTTTTGTAGTAAAGTATTCTAATGACTTGCTTATGACACCCCATAGAATATATCCTGTTTAGTACCTTGGACATTGTAGCTTATTTACTTAAATATCTGATATATTTTATGTGTGTTGTGTTTAGACTGGGTAGCTCAGTTGGTAGAGTGTTAGTCTTGCACTATCAATGTAAACCTCACATAGCTTTGAATCCCATGTAAGTTTGTTTTTATTTTACTAGTCTGCATTGTGGTTTGTGGCTCAATACCATGTAATGCATATGTTTTTTAACAACAGTAGTCAAGTCTTCCAATGTACTTGTTAGTGAAACCCAATAGATAGATTTATTTTCTCTTTGTTTCTTCAAATATTGAATGCATATGTCTTATAACTTTAGAAGTAAAGTATTCTAATGACTTGCTTATGACACCCCATAGAATATATCCTGTTTAGTACCTTGGAAATTGTAGCTTATTTACTTAAATATCTGATATATTTTATGTATGTTGTGTTTAGACTGGGTAGCTCAGTTGGTAGAGTGTTAGTCTTGCACTATCAATGTAAACCTCACATAGCTTTGAATCCCATGTAAGTTTGTTTTTATTTTACTAGTCTGCATTGTGGTTTGTGGCTCAATACCATGTAATGCATATGTCTTTTAACAACAGTAGTAAAGTCTTCCAATGTACTTGTTAGTGAAACCCAATAGATAGCTTTATTTTCTCTTTGTTTCCTCAAATTTTGAATGCATATCTTTTACAACTTTTGTAGTAAAGTATTCTAAGGACTTGCTTATGACACCCCATAGAATATATAATTCTTAGACATTGTAGCTTATTTACTTAAATCTCTAATATATTTGATGTTTTCTGTGTTCAGACTGGGTAGCTCAGTTGGTAGAGTGTTGGTCTTGCACTATCAATGTAGATCAGTTGGTAGAGTGTTGGTCTTGCACTATCAATGTAAACGCCACATAAGTTTCAATCCCATGTAAGTTGTTTTTATTTTACTAGTCTGCATTGTGGTTTGTGGCTCAATACCATGTAATGCATATGTCTCTTAACAACAGTAGTCAAGTCTTCCAATGTACTTGTTAGTGAAACCCAATTTTCTCTTTGTTTCCTCAAATTTTTAATGCATATCTTTTACAACTTTTGTAGTAAAGTATTCTAATGACTTGCTTATGACACTCCATAGAATATATCCTGTTTAGTACCTTGGACCTTGTAGCTTATTTACTTAAATATCTGATATATTTTATGTATGTTGTGTTCAGACTGGGTAGCTCAGATGGCAGAGTGTTAGTCTTGCACTATCAATGTAAACCTCACATATGTTTGAATCCCATGTAAGTTTGTTTTTATTTTACTAGTCTGCATTGTGGTTTGTGGCTCAATACCATGTAATGCATATGTCTTTTAACAACAGTAGTCAAGTCTTCCAATGTACTTGTTAGTGAAACCCAATAGAAAGCTTTATTTTCTCTTTGTTTCTTCAAATATTGAATGCATATGTCTTATAACTTTAGAAGTAAAGTATTCTAATGACTTGCTTATGACACCCCATAGAATATATCATGTTTAGTACCTTAGACATTGTAGCTTATTTACTTAAATCTCTGATATATTTGTTGTCTTCTGTGTTCAGACAGGGTAGTTCAGTTGGTAGAGTGTTGGTCTTGCACTATCAATGTAGATCAGTTGGTAAAGTGTTGGACTTGCACTATCAATTTAAACCTCATATAGGTTTGAATCCCATGTAAGTTTATTTTTATTTTACTAGTCTGCATTGTGGTTTGTGGCTCAATACCATGTAATTCATATTTCTTTTAACAACAGTAGTCAAGTTTTCCAATGTACTTGTTAGTGAAACCCAATAGATAGCTTTATTTTCTCTTTGTTTCCTCAAATTTTTAATGCATATCTTTTACAACTTTTGTAGTAAAGTATTCTAATGACTTGCTTATGACACCCCATAGAATATATCATGTTTAGTAACTTGGACATTGTAGCTTATTTACTTAAATATCTGATATATTTTAAATATTTTGTGTTCAGACTGGGTAGCTCAGTTGGTAGAGCGTTGGTTTTGCACTATCAATGTAAACCTCACATAGGTTTGAATCCCATGTAAGTTTGTTTTTATTTTACTAGTCTGCATTGTGGTTTGTGGCTCAATACCATGTAATGCATATGTTTTTTAACAACAGTAGTCAAGTCTTCCAATGTACTTGTTAGTGAAACCCAATAGATAGCTTTATTTTATCTTTGTTTCTTCAAATATTGAATGCATATGTCTTATAACTTTAGAAGTAAAGTATTCTAATGACTTGCTTATGACACCCCATAGAATATATCATGTTTAGTACCTTAGACATTGTAGCTTATTTACTTAAATCTCTGATATATTTGATGTTTTCTGTGTTCACACTGGGTAGCTCAGTTGGTAGAGTGTTGGTCTTGCACTATCAATGTAGATCAGTTGGTAGAGTGTTGGTCTTGCACTATCAATGTAAACGTCACATAGGTTTCAATCCCATGCAAGTTGTTTTTATTTTATTAGTCTGCATTGTGGTTTGTGGCTCAACACCATGTAATGCATATGTCTTTTAACAACAGTAGTCAAGTCTCCCAATGTACTTGTTAGTGAAACCCAATTGATAGCTTTATTTTCTCTTTGTTTCCTCAAATTTTTAATGCATATCTTTTACAACTTTTGTAGTAAAGTATTCTAATGACTTGCTTATGACACCCCATAGAATATATCCTGTTTAGTACCTTGGACATTGTAGCTTATTTACTTAAATATCTGATATATTTTATGTATGTTGTGTTTAGACTGGGTAGCTCAGTTGGTAGAGTGTTAGTCTTGCACTATCAATGTAAACCTCACATAGCTTTGAATCCCATGTAAGTTTGTTTTTATTTTACTAGTCTGCATTGTGGTTTGTGGCTCAATACCATGTAATGCATATGTCTTTTAACAACAGTAGTCAAGTCTTCCAATGTACTTGTTAGTGAAACCCAATAGATAGCTTTATTTTCTCTTTGTTTCCTCAAATTTTTAATGCATATCTTTTACAACTTTTGTAGTAAAGTATTCTAATGACTTGCTTATGACACCCCATAGAATATATCATGTTTAGTACCTTAGACATTGTATCTTATTTACTTAAATCTCTGATATATTTGATGTTTTCTGTGTTCAGACTGGGTAGCTCAGTTAGTAGAGTGTTGGTCTTGCACTATCAATGTAGATTAGTTGGTAGAGTGTTGGTCTTGCACTATCAATGTAAACGCCACATAGGTTTCAATCCCATGTAAGTTGTTTTTATTTTACTAGTCTGCATTGTGGTTTGTGGCTCAATACCATGTAATGCATATGTCTTTTAACAACAGTAGTCAAGTCTTCCAATGTACTTGTTAGTGAAACCCAATAGATAGCTTTATTTTCTCTTTGTTTCCTCAAATTTTTATTGCATATCTTTTACAACTTTTGTAGTAAAGTATTCTAATGACTTGCTTATGACACCCCATAGAATATATCCTGTTTAGTACCTTGGACATTGTAGCTTATTTACTTAAATATCTGATATATTTTATGTATGTTGTGTTCAGACTGGGTAGCTCAGATGGCAGAGTGTTAGTCTTGCACTATCAATGTAAACCTCACATATGTTTGAATCCCATGTAAGTTTGTTTTTATTTTACTAGTCTGCATTGTGGTTTGTGGCTCAATACCATGTAATGCATATGTCTTTTAACAACAGTAGTCAAGTCTTCCAATGTACTTGTTAGTGAAACCCAATAGAAAGCTTTATTTTCTCTTTGTTTCTTCAAATATTGAATGCATATGTCTTATAACTTTAGAAGTAAAGTATTCTAATGACTTGCTTATGACACCCCATAGAATATATCATGTTTAGTACCTTAGACATTGTAGCTTATTTACTTAAATCTCTGATATATTTGTTGTCTTCTGTGTTCAGACTGGGTAGCTCAGTTGGTAGAGTGTTGGTCTTGCACTATCAATGTAGATCAGTTGGTAAAGTGTTGGACTTGCACTATCAATTTAAACCTCATATAGGTTTTAATCCCATGTAAGTTTATTTTTATTTTACTAGTATGCATTGTGGTTTGTGGCTCAATACCATGTAATGCATATGTCTTTTAACAACAGTAGTCAAGTTTTCCAATGTACTTGTTAGTGAAACCAAATAGATAGCTTTATTTTCTCTTTGTTTCCTCAAATTTTTTATGCATATCTTTTACAATTTTTGTAGTAAAGTATTCTAATGACTTGCTTATGACACCCATGGAATATATCATGTTTAGTACCTTGGACATTGTAGCTTATTTACTTAAATCTCTGATATATTTTATGCATTTTGTGTTCAGACTGGGTAGCTCAGTTGGTAGAGTGTTGGTCTTGCACTATCAATGTAAACCTAACATAGGTTTGAATCCCATGTAAGTTTATTTTTATTTTACTAGTCTGCATTGTGGTTTGTGGCTCAATACCATGTAATTCATATGTCTTTTAACAACAGTAGTCAAGTTTTCCAATGTACTTGTTAGTGAAACCCAATAGATAGCTTTATTTTCTCTTTGTTTCCTCAAATTTTTAATGCATATCTTTTACAACTTTTGTAGTAAAGTATTCTAATGACTTGCTTATGACACCCCATAGAATATATTATGTTTAGTACCTTGGACATTATAGCTTATTTACTTAAATCTCTGATATATTTTATGTCTCTTGTGTTCAGACTGGGTAACTCGGTTGGTAAAGTGTTGGTCATGCACTATCAATTTAAACCTCATTTAGGTTTGAATCCCATGTAAGTTTGTTTTTATTTTACTATTATGCATTGTGGTTTGTGGCTCAATACCATGTAATGCATATGTCTTTTAACAACAGTAGTCAAGTCTTCCAATGTACTTGTTAGTGAAACCCAATAGATAGCTTTATTTTCTCTTTGTTTCTTCAAATATTGAATGCATATGTCTTATAACTTTAGAAGTAAAGTATTCTAATGACTTGCTTATGACACCCCATAGAATATATCATGTTTAGTACCTTAGACATTGTAGCTTATTTACTTAAATCTCTGATATATTTGTTGCCTTCAGTGTTCAGACTGGGTAGCTCAGTTGGTAGAGTGTTGGTCTTGCACTATCAATGTAGATCAGTTGGTAAAGTGTTGGTCTTGCACTATCAATTTAAACCTCATATAGGTTTGAATCCCATGTAAGTTTATTTTTATTTTACTAGTATGCATTGTGGTTTGTGGCTCAATACCATGTAATGCATATGTCTTTTAACAACAGTAGTCAAGTTTTCCAATGTACTTGTTAGTGAAACCAAATAGATAGCTTTATTTTCTCTTTGTTTCCTCAAATTTTTTATGCATATATTTTACAACTTTTGTAGTAAAGTATTCTAATGACTTGCTTATGACACCCCATGGAATATATCATGTTTAGTACCTTGGACATTGTAGCTTATTTACTTAAATCTCTGATATATTTTGTGTCTTTCGTGTTCCGACTGGGTAGCTCAGTTGGTAGAGTGTTGGTCTTGCACTTTCAATGTACACCTCACATAGGTTTGAGTCCCATGTAAGTTTATTTTTATTTTACTAGTCTGCATTGTGGTTTGTGGCTCAATACCATGTAATTCATATGTCTTTTAACAACAGTAGTCAAGTCTTCCAATGTACTTGTTAGTGAAACCCAATAGATAGCTTTATTTTCTCTTTGTTTCTTCAAATTTTTAATGCATATCTTTTACAACTTTTGTAGTAAAGTATTCTAATGACTTGTTTATGACACCCCATAGAATATATCATGTTTAGTAACTTGGACATTGTAGCTTATTTACTTAAATCTCTGATATATTTTAAATATTTTGTGTTCAGACTGGGTAGCTCAGTTGTTAGAGCGTTGGTCTTGCACTATCAATGTAAACCTCACATAGGTTTGAATCCCATGTAAGTTTGTTTTTATTTTACTAGTCTGCATTGTGGTTTGTGGCTCAATACCATGTAATGCATATGTTTTTTAACAACAGTAGTCAAGTCTTCCAATGTACTTGTTAGTGAAACCCAATAGATAGCTTTATTTTCTCTTTGTTTCTTCAAATATTGAATGCATATGTCTTATAACTTTAGAAGTAAAGTATTCTAATGACTTGCTTATGACACCCCATAGAATATATCATGTTTAGTACCTTAGACATTGTAGCTTATTTACTTAAATCTCTGATATATTTGATGTTTTCTGTGTTCAGACTGGGTAGCTCAGTTGGTAGAGTGTTGGTCTTGCACTATCAATGTAGATCAGTTGGTAGAGTGTTGGTCTTGCACTATCAATGTAAACGTCACATAGGTTTCAATCCCATGCAAGTTGTTTTTATTTTATAAGTCTGCATTGTGGTTTGTGGCTCAACACCATGTAATGCATATGTCTTTTAACAACAGTAGTCAAGTCTCCCAATGTACTTGTTAGTGAAACCCAATAGATAGCTTTATTTTCTCTTTGTTTCCTCAAATTTTTAATGCATATCTTTTACAACTTTTGTAGTAAAGTATTCTAATGACTTGCTTATGACACCCCATAGAATATATCCTGTTTAGTACCTTGGACATTGTAGCTTATTTACTTAAATATCTGATATATTTTATGTATGTTGTGTTTAGACTGGGTAGCTCAGTTGGTAGAGTGTTAGTCTTGCACTATCAATGTAAACCTCACATAGCTTTGAATCCCATGTAAGTTTGTTTTTATTTTACTAGTCTGCATTGTGGTTTGTGGCTCAATACCATGTAATGCATATGTTTTTTAACAACAGTAGTCAAGTCTTCCAATGTACTTGTTAGTGAAACCCAATAGATAGCTTTATTTTCTCTTTGTTTCTTCAAATATTGAATGCATATGTCTTATAACTTTAGAAGTAAAGTATTCTAATGACTTGCTTATGACACCCCATAGAATATATCCTGTTTAGTACCTTGGAAATTGTAGCTTATTTACATAAATATCTGATATATTTTATGTATGTTGTGTTTAGACTGGGTAGCTCAGTTGGTAGAGTGTTAGTCTTGCACTATCAATGTAAACCTCACATAGCTTTGAATCCTATGTAAGTTTGTTTTTATTTTACTAGTCTGCATTGTGGTTTGTGGCTCAATACCATGTAATGCATATGTCTTTTAACAACAGTAGTAAAGTCTTCCAATGTACTTGTTAGTGAAACCCAATAGATAGCTTTATTTTCTCTTTGTTTCCTCAAATTTTTAATGCATATCTTTTACAACTTTTGTAGTAAAGTATTCTAATGACTTGCTTATGACACCCCATAGAATATATCATGTTTAGTACCTTAGACATTGTAGCTTATTTACTTAAATCTCTGATATATTTGATGTTTTCTGTGTTCAGACTGGGTAGCTCAGTTGGTAGAGTGTTGGTCTTGCACTATCAATGTAGATCAGTTGGTAGAGTGTTGGTCTTGCACTATCAATGTAAACGTCACATAGGTTTCAATCCCATGCAAGTTGTTTTTATTTTATTAGTCTGCATTGTGGTTTGTGGCTCAACACCATGTAATGCATATGTCTTTTAACAACAGTAGTCAAGTCTCCCAATGTACTTGTTAGTGAAACCCAATAGATAGCTTTATTTTCTCTTTGTTTCCTCAAATTTTTATTGCATATCTTTTACAACTTTTGTAGTAAAGTATTCTAATGACTTGCTTATGACACCCCATAGAATATATCCTGTTTAGTACCTTGGACATTGTAGCTTATTTACTTAAATATCTGATATATTTTATGTATGTTGTGTTTAGACTGGGTAGCTCAGATGGCAGAGTGTTAGTCTTGCACTATCAATGTAAACCTCACATATGTTTGAATCCCATGTAAGTTTGTTTTTATTTTACTAGTCTGCATTGTGGTTTGTGGCTCAATACCATGTAATGCATATGTCTTTTAACAACAGTAGTCAAGTCTTCCAATGTACTTGTTAGTGAAACCCAATAGAAAGCTTTATTTTCTCTTTGTTTCTTCAAATATTGAATGCATATGTCTTATAACTTTAGAAGTAAAGTATTCTAATTACTTGCTTATGACACCCCATAGAATATATCATGTTTAGTACCTTAGACATTGTAGCTTATTTACTTAAATCTCTGATATATTTGTTGTCTTCTGTGTTCAGACTGGGTAGCTCAGTTGGTAGAGTGTTGGTCTTGCACTATCAATGTAGATCAGTTGGTAAAGTGTTGGACTTGCACTATCAATTTAAACCTCATATAGGTTTTAATCCCATGTAAGTTTATTTTTATTTTACTAGTATGCATTGTGGTTTGTGGCTTAATACCATGTAATGCATATGTCTTTTAACAACAGTAGTCAAGTTTTCCAATGTACTTGTTAGTGAAACCCAATAGATAGCTTTATTTTCTCTTTGTTTCCTCAAATTTTTAATGCATATCTTTTACAACTTTTGTAGTAAAGTATTCTAATGACTTGCTTATGACACCCCATAGAATATATTATGTTTAGTACCTTGGACATTATAGCTTATTTACTTAAATCTCTGATATATTTTATGTCTCTTGTGTTCAGACTGGGTAACTCGGTTGGTAGAGTGTTGGTCATGCACTATCAATTTAAACCTCATATAGGTTTTAATCCCATGTAAGTTTATTTTTATTTTACTAGTATGCATTGTGGTTTGTGGCTCAATACCATGTAATGCATATGTCTTTTAACAACAGTAGTCAAGTTTTCCAATGTACTTGTTAGTGAAACCAAATAGATAGCTTTATTTTCTCTTTGTTTCCTCAAATTTTTTATGCATATATTTTACAACTTTTGTAGTAAAGTATTCTAATGACTTGCTTATGACACCCCATGGAATATATCATGTTTAGTACCTTGGACATTGTAGCTTATTTACTTAAATCTCTGATATATTTGGTGTCTTTTGTGTTCCGACTGGGTAGCTCAGTTGGTAGAGTGTTGGTCTTGCACTTTCAATGTACACCTCACATAGGTTTGAGTCCCATGTAAGTTTATTTTTATTTTACTAGTCTGCATTGTGGTTTGTGGCTCAATACCATGTAATTCATATGTCTTTTAACAACAGTAGTCAAGTCTTCCAATGTACTTGTTAGTGAAACCCAATAGATAGCTTTATTTTCTCTTTGTTTCCTCAAATTTTTAATGCATATCTTTTACAACTTTTGTAGTAAAGTATTCTAATGACTTGTTTATGACACCCCATAGAATATATCATGTTTAGTAACTTGGACATTGTAGCTTATTTACTTAAATCTCTGATATATTTTAAATATTTTGTGTTCAGACTGGGTAGCTCAGTTGTTAGAGCGTTGGTCTTGCACTATCAATGTAAACCTCACATAGGTTTGAATCCCATGTAAGTTTGTTTTTATTTTACTAGTCTGCATTGTGGTTTGTGGCTCAATACCATGTAATGCATATGTTTTTTAACAACAGTAGTCAAGTCTTCCAATGTACTTGTTAGTGAAACCCAATAGATAGCTTTATTTTCTCTTTGTTTCTTCAAATATTGAATGCATATGTCTTATAACTTTAGAAGTAAAGTATTCTAATGACTTGCTTATGACACCCCATAGAATATATCATGTTTAGTACCTTAGACATTGTAGCTTATTTACTTAAATCTCTGATATATTTGATGTTTTCTGTGTTCAGACTGGGTAGCTCAGTTGGTAGAGTGTTGGTCTTGCATTATCAATGTAGATCAGTTGGTAGAGTGTTGGTCTTGCACTATCAATGTAAACGTCACATAGGTTTCAATCCCATGCAAGTTGTTTTTATTTTATCAGTCTGCATTGTGGTTTGTGGCTCAACACCATGTAATGCATATGTCTTTTAACAACAGTAGTCAAGTCTCCCAATGTACTTGTTAGTGAAACCCAATAGATAGCTTTATTTTCTCTTTGTTTCCTCAAATTTTTAATGCATATCTTTTACAACTTTTGTAGTAAAGTATTCTAATGACTTGCTTATGACACCCCATAGAATATATCCTGTTTAGTACCTTGGACATTGTAGCTTATTTACTTAAATATCTGATATATTTTATGTATATTGTGTTTAGACAGGGTAGCTCAGTTGGTAGAGTGTTAGTCTTGCACTATCAATGTAAACCTCACATAGCTTTGAATCCCATGTAAGTTTGTTTTTATTTTACTAGTCTGCATTGTGGTTTGTGGCTCAATACCATGTAATGCATATGTCTTTTAACAACAGTAGTAAAGTCTTCCAATGTACTTGTTAGTGAAACCCAATAGATAGCTTTATTTTCTCTTTGTTTCTTCAAATATTGAATGCATATGTCTTATAACTTTAGAAGTAAGTATTCTAATGACTTGCTTATGACACCCCATAGAATATATCCTGTTTAGTACCTTGGAAATTGTAGCTTATTTACTTAAATATCTGATATATTTTATGTATGTTGTGTTTAGACTGGGTAGCTCGGTTGGTAGAGTGTTAGTCTTGCACTATCAATGTAAACCTCACATAGCTTTGAATCCCATGTAAGTTTGTTTTTATTTTACTGGTCTGCATTGTGGTTTGTGGCTCAATACCATGTAATGCATATGTCTTTTAACAACAGTAGTAAAGTCTTCCAATGTACTTGTTAGTGAAACCCAATAGATAGCTTTATTTTCTCTTTGTTTCCTCAAATTTTTAATGCATATCTTTTACAACTTTTGTAGTAAAGTATTCTAATGACTTGCTTATGACACCCCATAGAATATATCCTGTTTAGTACCTTGGACATTGTAGCTTATTTACTTAAATATCTGATATATTTTATGTATGTTGTGTTTAGACTGGGTAGCTCAGTTGGTAGAGTGTTAGTCTTGCACTATCAATGTAAACCTCACATAGCTTTGAATCCCATGTAAGTTTGTTTTTATTTTACTAGTCTGCATTGTGGTTTGTGGCTCAATACCATGTAATGCATATGTTTTTTAACAACAGTAGTAAAGTCTTCCAATGTACTTGTTAGTGAAACCCAATAGATAGCTTTATTTTCTCTTTGTTTCCTCAAATTTTTAATGCATATCTTTTACAACTTTTGTAGTAAAGTATTCTAATGACTTGCTTATGACACCCCATAGAATATATCATGTTTAGTACCTTAGACATTGTATCTTATTTACTTAAATCTCTGATATATTTGATGTTTTCTGTGTTCAGACTGGGTAGCTCAGTTAGTAGAGTGTTGGTCTTGCACTATCAATGTAGATTAGTTGGTAGAGTGTTGGTCTTGCACTATCAATGTAAACGCCACATAGGTTTCAATCCCATGTAAGTGGTTTTTATTTTACTAGTCTGCATTGTGGTTTGTGGCTCAATACCATGTAATGCATATGTCTTTTAACAACAGTAGTCAAGTCTTCCAATGTACTTGTTAGTGAAACCCAATAGAAAGCTTTATTTTCTCTTTGTTTCTTCAAATATTGAATGCATATGTCTTATAACTTTAGAAGTAAAGTATTCTAATGACTTGCTTATGACACCCCATAGAATATATCATGCTTAGTACCTTAGACATTGTAGCTTATTTACTTAAATCTCTGATATATTTGTTGTCTTCTGTGTTCAGACTGGGTAGCTCAGTTGGTAGAGTGTTGGTCTTGCACTATCAATGTAGATCAGTTGGTAAAGTGTTGGACTTGCACTATCAATTTAAACCTCATATAGGTTTTAATCCCATGTAAGTTTATTTTTATTTTACTAGTATGCATTGTGGTTTGTGGCTTAATACCATGTAATGCATATGTCTTTTAACAACAGTAGTCAAGTTTTCCAATGTACTTGTTAGTGAAACCAAATAGATAGCTTTATTTTCTCTTTGTTTCCTCAAATTTTTTATGCATATCTTTTACAACTTTTGTAGTAAAGTATTCTAATGACTTGCTTATGACACCCATGGAATATATCATGTTTAGTACCTTGGACATTGTAGCTTATTTACTTAAATCTCTGATATATTTTATGTATGTTGTGTTCAGACTGGGTAGCTCAGTTGGTAGAGTGTTGGTCTTGCACTATCAATGTAAACCTAACATAGGTTTGAATCCCATGTAAGTTTATTTTTATTTTACTAGTCTGCATTGTGGTTTGTGGCTCAATACCATGTAATTCATATGTCTTTTAACAACAGTAGTCAAGTTTTCCAATGTACTTGTTAGTGAAACCCAATAGATAGCTTTATTTTCTCTTTGTTTCCTCAAATTTTTAATGCATATCTTTTACAACTTTTGTAGTAAAGTATTCTAATGACTTGCTTATGACACCCCATAGAATATATTATGTTTAGTACCTTGGACATTATAGCTTATTTACTTAAATCTCTGATATATTTTATGTCTCTTGTGTTCAGACTGGGTAACTCGGTTGGTAAAGTGTTGGTCATGCACTATCAATTTAAACCTCATATAGGTTTGAATCCCATGTAAGTTTGTTTTTATTTTACTAGTATGCATTGTGGTTTGTGGCTCAATACCATGTAATGCATATGTCTTTTAACAACAGTAGTCAAGTCTTCCAATGTACTTGTTAGTGAAACCCAATAGATAGCTTTATTTTCTCTTTGTTTCTTCAAATATTGAATGCATATGTCTTATAACTTTAGAAGTAAAGTATTCTAATGACTTGCTTATGACACCCCATAGAATATATCATGTTTAGTACCTTAGACATTGTAGCTTATTTACTTAAATCTCTGATATATTTGTTGCCTTCAGTGTTCAGACTGGGTAGCTCAGTTGGTAGAGTGTTGGTCTTGCACTATCAATGTAGATCAGTTGGTAAAGTGTTGGTCTTGCACTATCAATTTAAACCTCATATAGGTTTGAATCCCATGTAAGTTTATTTTTATTTTACTAGTATGCATTGTGGTTTGTGGCTCAATACCATGTAATGCATATGTCTTTTAACAACAGTAGTCAAGTTTTCCAATGTACTTGTTAGTGAAACCAAATAGATAGCTTTATTTTCTCTTTGTTTCCTCAAATTTTTTATGCATATATTTTACAACTTTTGTAGTAAAGTATTCTAATGACTTGCTTATGACACCCCATGGAATATATCATGTTTAGTACCTTGGACATTGTAGCTTATTTACTTAAATCTCTGATATATTTTGTGTCTTTTGTGTTCCGACTGGGTAGCTCAGTTGGTAGAGTGTTGGTCTTGCACTTTCAATGTACACCTCACATAGGTTTGAGTCCCATGTAAGTTTATTTTTATTTTACTAGTCTGCATTGTGGTTTGTGGCTCAATACCATGTAATTCATATGTCTTTTAACAACAGTAGTCAAGTCTTCCAATGTACTTGTTAGTGAAACCCAATAGATAGCTTTATTTTCTCTTTGTTTCCTCAAATTTTTAATGCATATCTTTTACAACTTTTGTAGTAAAGTATTCTAATGACTTGTTTATGACACCCCATAGAATATATCATGTTTAGTAACTTGGACATTGTAGCTTATTTACTTAAATCTCTGATATATTTTAAATATTTTGTGTTCAGACTGGGTAGCTCAGTTGTTAGAGCGTTGGTCTTGCACTATCAATGTAAACCTCACATAGGTTTGAATCCCATGTAAGTTTGTTTTTATTTTACTAGTCTGCATTGTGGTTTGTGGCTCAATACCATGTAATGCATATGTTTTTTAACAACAGTAGTCAAGTCTTCCAATGTACTTGTTAGTGAAACCCAATAGATAGCTTTATTTTCTCTTTGTTTCTTCAAATATTGAATGCATATGTCTTATAACTTTAGAAGTAAAGTATTCTAATGACTTGCTTATGACACCCCATAGAATATATCATGTTTAGTACCTTAGACATTGTAGCTTATTTACTTAAATCTCTGATATATTTGATGTTTTCTGTGTTCAGACTGGGTAGCTCAGTTGGTAGAGTGTTGGTCTTGCACTATCAATGTAGATCAGTTGGTAGAGTGTTGGTCTTGCACTATCAATGTAAACGTCACATAGGTTTCAATCCCATGCAAGTTGTTTTTATTTTATTAGTCTGCATTGTGGTTTGTGGCTCAACACCATGTAATGCATATGTCTTTTAACAACAGTAGTCAAGTCTCCCAATGTACTTGTTAGTGAAACCCAATAGATAGCTTTATTTTCTCTTTGTTTCCTCAAATTTTTAATGCATATCTTTTACAACTTTTGTAGTAAAGTATTCTAATGACTTGCTTATGACACCCCATAGAATATATCCTGTTTAGTACCTTGGACATTGTAGCTTATTTACTTAAATATCTGATATATTTTATGTATGTTGTGTTTAGACTGGGTAGCTCAGTTGGTAGAGTGTTAGTCTTGCACTATCAATGTAAACCTCACATAGCTTTGAATCCCATGTAAGTTTGTTTTTATTTTACTAGTCTGCATTGTGGTTTGTGGCTCAATACCATGTAATGCATATGTTTTTTAACAACAGTAGTCAAGTCTTCCAATGTACTTGTTAGTGAAACCCAATAGATAGCTTTATTTTCTCTTTGTTTCTTCAAATATTGAATGCATATGTCTTATAACTTTAGAAGTAAAGTATTCTAATGACTTGCTTATGACACCCCATAGAATATATCCTGTTTAGTACCTTGGAAATTGTAGCTTATTTACTTAAATATCTGATATATTTTATGTATGTTGTGTTTAGACTGGGTAGCTCAGTTGGTAGAGTGTTAGTCTTGCACTATCAATGTAAACCTCACATAGCTTTGAATCCTATGTAAGTTTGTTTTTATTTTACTAGTCTGCATTGTGGTTTGTGGCTCAATACCATGTAATGCATATGTCTTTTAACAACAGTAGTAAAGTCTTCCAATGTACTTGTTAGTGAAACCCAATAGATAGCTTTATTTTCTCTTTGTTTCCTCAAATTTTTAATGCATATCTTTTACAACTTTTGTAGTAAAGTATTCTAATGACTTGCTTATGACACCCCATAGAATATATCATGTTTAGTACCTTAGACATTGTAGCTTATTTACTTAAATCTCTGATATATTTGATGTTTTCTGTGTTCAGACTGGGTAGCTCAGTTGGTAGAGTGTTGGTCTTGCACTATCAATGTAGATCAGTTGGTAGAGTGTTGGTCTTGCACTATCAATGTAAACGTCACATAGGTTTCAATCCCATGCAAGTTGTTTTTATTTTATTAGTCTGCATTGTGGTTTGTGGCTCAACACCATGTAATGCATATGTCTTTTAACAACAGTAGTCAAGTCTCCCAATGTACTTGTTAGTGAAACCCAATAGATAGCTTTATTTTCTCTTTGTTTCCTCAAATTTTTAATGCATATCTTTTACAACTTTTGTAGTAAAGTATTCTAATGACTTGCTTATGACACCCCATAGAATATATCCTGTTTAGTACCTTGGACATTGTAGCTTATTTACTTAAATATCTGATATATTTTATATATGTTGTGTTTAGACTGGGTAGCTCAGTTGGTAGAGTGTTAGTCTTGCACTATCAATGTAAACCTCACATAGCTTTGAATCCCATGTAAGTTTGTTTTTATTTTACTAGTCTGCATTGTGGTTTGTGGCTCAATACCATGTAATGCATATGTTTTTTAACAACAGTAGTCAAGTCTTCCAATGTACTTGTTAGTGAAACCCAATAGATAGCTTTATTTTCTCTTTGTTTCTTCAAATATTGAATGCATATGTCTTATAACTTTAGAAGTAAAGTATTCTAATGACTTGCTTATGACACCCCATAGAATATATCCTGTTTAGTACCTTGGAAATTGTAGCTTATTTACTTAAATATCTGATATATTTTATGTATGTTGTGTTTAGACTGGGTAGCTCAGTTGGTAGAGTGTTAGTCTTGCACTATCAATGTAAACCTCACATAGCTTTGAATCCCATGTAAGTTTGTTTTTATTTTACTAGTCTGCATTGTGGTTTGTGGCTCAATACCATGTAATGCATATGTCTTTTAACAACAGTAGTAAAGTCTTCCAATGTACTTGTTAGTGAAACCCAATAGATAGCTTTATTTTTTCTTTGTTTCCTCAAATTTTTAATGCATATCTTTTACAACTTTTGTAGTAAAGTATTCTAATGACTTGCTTATGACACCCCATAGAATATATCATGTTTAGTACCTTAGACATTGTAGCTTATTTACTTAAATCTCTGATATATTTGATGTTTTCTGTGTTCAGACTGGGTAGCTCAGTTGGTAGAGTGTTGGTCTTGCACTATCAATGTAGATCAGTTGGTAGAGTGTTGGTCTTGCACTATCAATGTAAACGTCACATAGGTTTCAATCCCATGCAAGTTGTTTTTATTTTATTAGTCTGCATTGTGGTTTGTGGCTCAACACCATGTAATGCATATGTCTTTTAACAACAGTAGACAAGTCTCCCAATGTACTTGTTAGTGAAACCCAATAGATAGCTTTATTTTCTCTTTGTTTCCTCACATTTTTAATGCATATCTTTTACAACTTTTGTAGTAAAGTATTCTAATGACTTGCTTATGACACCCCATAGAATATATCATGTTTAGTACCTTAGACATTGTAGCTTATTTACTTAAATCTCTGATATATTTGATGTTTTCTGTGTTCAGACTGGGTAGCTCAGTTGGTACAGTGTTGGTCTTGCACTATCAATGTAGATCAGTTGGTAGAGTGTTGGTCTTGCACTATCAATGTAAACGTCACATAGGTTTCAATCCCATGCAAGTTGTTTTTATTTTATTAGTCTGCATTGTGGTTTGTGGCTCAACACCATGTAATGCATATGTCTTTTAACAACAGTAGTCAAGTCTCCCAATGTACTTGTTAGTGAAACCCAATAGATAGCTTTATTTTCTCTTTGTTTCCTCAAAATTTTATTGCATATCTTTTACAACTTTTGTAGTAAAGTATTCTAATGACTTGCTTATGACACCCCATAGAATATATCATGTTTAGTACCTTGGACATTGTAGCTTATTTACTTAAATATCTGATATATTTTATGTATGTTGTGTTCAGACTGGGTAGCTCAGATGGCAGAGTGTTAGTCTTGCACTATCAATGTAAACCTCACATATGTTTGAATCCCATGTAAGTTTGTTTTTATTTTACTAGTCTGCATTGTGGTTTGTGGCTCAATACCATGTAATGCATATGTCTTTTAACAACAGTAGTCAAGTCTTCCAATGTACTTGTTAGTGAAACCCAATAGAAAGCTTTATTTTCTCTTTGTTTCTTCAAATATTGAATGCATATGTCTTATAACTTTAGAAGTAAAGTATTCTAATTACTTGCTTATGACACCCCATAGACTATATCATGTTTAGTACCTTAGACATTGTAGCTTATTTACTTAAATCTCTGATATATTTGTTGTCTTCTGTGTTCAGACTGGGTAACACACTTGGTAGAGTGTTGGTCTTGCACTATCAATGTAGATCAGTTGGTAAAGTGTTGGTCTTGCACTATCAATTTAAACCTCATATAAGTTTGAATCCCATGTAAGTTTATTTTTATTTTACTAGTATGCATTGTAGTTTGTGGCTCAATACCATGTAATGCATATGTCTTTTAACAACAGTAGTCAAGTTTTCCAATGTACTTGTTAGTGAAACCAAATAGATAGCTTTATTTTCTCTTTGTTTCCTCAAATTTTTTATGCATATATTTTACAACTTTTGTAGTAAAGTATTCTAATGACTTGCTTATGACACCCCATGGAATATATCATGTTTAGTACCTTGGACATTGTAGCTTATTTACTTAAATCTCTGATATATTTTGTGTCTTTTGTGTTCCGACTGGGTAGCTCAGTTGGTAGAGTGTTGGTCTTGCACTTTCAATGTACACCTCACATAGGTTTGAGTCCCATGTAAGTTTATTTTTATTTTACTAGTCAGCATTGTGGTTTGTGGCTCAATACCATGTAATTCATATGTCTTTTAACAACAGTAGTCAATTCTTCCAATGTACTTGTTAGTGAAACCCAATAGATAGCTTTATTTTCTCTTTGTTTCCTCAAATTTTTAATGCATATCTTTTACAACTTTTGTAGTAAAGTATTCTAATGACTTGTTTATGACACCCCATAGAATATATCATGTTTAGTAACTTGGACATTGTAGCTTATTTACTTAAATCTCTGATATATTTTAAATATTTCGTGTTCAGACTGGGTAGCTCAGTTGGTAGAGCGTTGGTCTTGCACTATCAATGTAAACCTCACATAGGTTTGAATCCCATGTAAGTTTGTTTTTATTTTACTAGTCTGCATTGTGGTTTGTGGCTCAATACCATGTAATGCATATGTTTTTTAACAACAGTAGTCAAGTCTTCCAATGTACTTGTTAGTGAAACCCAATAGATAGCTTTATTTTCTCTTTGTTTCTTCAAATATTGAATGCATATGTCTTATAACTTTAGAAGTAAAGTATTCTAATGACTTGCTTATGACACCCCATAGAATATATCATGTTTAGTACCTTAGACATTGTAGCTTATTTACTTAAATCTCTGATATATTTGATGTTTTCTGTGTTCAGACAGGGTAGCTCAGTTGGTAGAGTGTTGGTCTTGCACTATCAATGTAGATCAGTTGGTAGAGTGTTGGTCTTGCACTATCAATGTAAACGTCACATAGGTTTCAATCCCATGCAAGTTGTTTTTATTTTATTAGTCTGCATTGTGGTTTGTGGCTCAACACCATGTAATGCATATGTCTTTTAACAACAGTAGTCAAGTCTCCCAATGTACTTGTTAGTGAAACCCAATAGATAGCTTTATTTTCTCTTTGTTTCCTCAAATTTTTAATGCATATCTTTTACAACTTTTGTAGTAAAGTATTCTAATGACTTGCTTATGACACCCCATAGAATATATCCTGTTTAGTACCTTGGACATTGTAGCTTATTTACTTAAATATCTGATATATTTTATGTATGTTGTGTTTAGACTGGGTAGCTCAGTTGGTAGAGTGTTAGTCTTGCACTATCAATGTAAACCTCACATAGCTTTGAATCCCATGTAAGTTTGTTTTTATTTTACTAGTCTGCATTGTGGTCTGTGGCTCAATACCATGTAATGCATATGTTTTTTAACAAAAGTAGTCAAGTCTTCCAATGTACTTGTTAGTGAAACCCAATAGATAGCTTTATTTTCTCTTTGTTTCTTCAAATATTGAATGCATATGTCTTATAACTTTAGAAGTAAAGTATTCTAATGACTTGCTTATGACACCCCATAGAATATATCCTGTTTAGTACCTTGGAAATTGTAGCTTATTTACTTAAATATCTGATATATTTTATGTATGTTGTGTTTAGACTGGGTAGCTCAGTTGGTAGAGTGTTAGTCTTGCACTATCAATGTAAACCTCACATAGCTTTGAATCCCATGTAAGTTTGTTTTTATTTTACTAGTCTGCATTGTGGTTTGTGGCTCAATACCATGTAATGCATATGTCTTTTAACAACAGTAGTAAAGTCTTCCAATGTACTTGTTAGTGAAACCCAATAGATAGCTTTATTTTCTCTTTGTTTCCTCAAATTTTTAATGCATATCTTTTACAACTTTTGTAGTAAAGTATTCTAATGACTTGCTTATGACACCCCATAGAATATATAATGTTTAGTACCTTAGACATTGTATCTTATTTACTTAAATCTCTGATATATTTGATGTTTTCTGTGTTCCGACTGGGTAGCTCAGTTGGTAGAGTGTTGGTCTTGCACTATCAATGTAGATTAGTTGGTAGAGTGTTGGTCTTGCACTATCAATGTAAACGCCACATAGGTTTCAATCCCATGTAAGTTGTTTTTATTTTACTAGTCTGCATTGTGGTTTGTGGCTCAATACCATGTAATGCATATGTCTTTTAACAACAGTAGTCAAGTCTTCCAATGTACTTGTTAGTGAAACCGAATAGATAGCTTTATTTTCTCTTTGTTTCCTCAAAATTTTATTGCATATCTTTTACAACTTTTGTAGTAAAGTATTCTAATGACTTGCTTATGACACCCCATAGAATATATCCTGTTTAGTACCTTGGACATTGTAGCTTATTTACTTAAATATCTGATATATTTTATGTATGTTGTGTTCAGACTGGGTAGCTCAGATGGCAGAGTGTTAGTCTTGCACTATCAATGTAAACCTCACATATGTTTGAATCCCATGTAAGTTTGTTTTTATTTTACTAGTCTGCATTGTGGTTTGTAGCTCAATACCATGTAATGCATATGTTTTTTAACAACAGTAGTATAGTCTTCCAATGTACTTGTTAGTGAAACCCAATAGATAGCTTTATTTTCTCTTTGTTTCTTCAAATATTGAATGCATATGTCTTATAACTTTAGAAGTAAAGTATTCTAATGACTTGCTTATGACACCCCATAGAATATATCCTGTTTAGTACCTTGGAAATTGTAGCTTATTTACTTAAATATCTGATATATTTTATGTATGTTGTGTTTAGACTGGGTAGCTCAGTTGGTAGAGTGTTAGTCTTGCACTATCAATGTAAACCTCACATAGCTTTGAATCCCATGTAAGTTTGTTTTTATTTTACTAGTCTGCATTGTGGTTTGTGGCTCAATACCATGTAATGCATATGTCTTTTAACAACAGTAGTAAAGTCTTCCAATGTACTTGTTAGTGAAACCCAATAGATAGCTTTATTTTCTCTTTGTTTCCTCAAATTTTTAATGCATATCTTTTACAACTTTTGTAGTAAAGTATTCTAATGACTTGCTTATGACACCCCATAGAATATATCATGTTTAGTACCTTAGACATTGTAGCTTATTTACTTAAATCTCTGATATATTTGATGTTTTCTGTGTTCAGACTGGGTAGCTCAGTTGGTAGAGTGTTGGTCTTGCACTGTCAATGTAGATCAGTTGGTAGAGTGTTGGTCTTGCACTATCAATGTAAACGTCACATAGGTTTCAATCCCATGCAAGTTGTTTTTATTTTATTAGTCTGCATTGTGGTTTGTGGCTCAACACCATGTAATGCATATGTCTTTTAACAACAGTAGTCAAGTCTCCCAATGTACTTGTTAGTGAAACCCAATAGATAGCTTTATTTTCTCTTTGTTTCCTCAAATTTTTAATGCATATCTTTTACAACTTTTGTAGTAAAGTATTCTAATGACTTGCTTATGACACCCCATAGAATATATCATGTTTAGTACCTTAGACATTGTAGCTTATTTACTTAAATCTCTGATATATTTGATGTTTTCTGTGTTCAGACTGGGTAGCTCAGTTGGTAGAGTGTTGGTCTTGCACTATCAATGTAGATCAGTTGGTAGAGTGTTGGTCTTGCACTATCAATGTAAACGTCACATAGGTTTCAATCCCATGCAAGTTGTTTTTATTTTATTAGTCTGCATTGTGGTTTGTGGCTCAACACCATGTAATGCATATGTCTTTTAACAACAGTAGTCAAGTCTCCCAATGTACTTGTTAGTGAAACCCAATAGATAGCTTTATTTTCTCTTTGTTTCCTCAAAATTTTATTGCATATCTTTTACAACTTTTGTAGTAAAGTATTCTAATGACTTGCTTATGACACCCCATAGAATATATCCTGTTTAGTACCTTGGACATTGTAGCTTATTTACTTAAATATCTGATATATTTTATGTATGTTGTGTTCAGACTGGGTAGCTCAGATGGCAGAGTGTTAGTCTTGCACTATCAATGTAAACCTCACATATGTTTGAATCCCATGTAAGTTTGTTTTTATTTTACTAGTCTGCATTGTGGTTTGTGGCTCAATACCATGTAATGCATATGTCTTTTAACAACAGTAGTCAAGTCTTCCAATGTACTTGTTAGTGAAACTTAATAGAAAGCTTTATTTTCTCTTTGTTTCTTCAAATATTGAATGCATATGTCTTATAACTTTAGAAGTAAAGTATTCTAATTACTTGCTTATGACACCCCATAGACTATATCATGTTTAGTACCTTAGACATTGTAGCTTATTTACTTAAATCTCTGATATATTTGTTGTCTTCTGTGTTCAGACTGGGTAGCTCACTTGGTAGAGTGTTGGTCTTGCACTATCAATGTAGATCAGTTGGTAAAGTGTTGGTCTTGCACTATCAATTTAAACCTCATATAGGTTTGAATCCCATGTAAGTTTATTTTTATTTTACTAGTATGCATTGTAGTTTGTGGCTCAATACCATGTAATGCATATGTCTTTTAACAACAGTAGTCAAGTTTTCCAATGTACTTGTTAGTGAAACCAAATAGATAGCTTTATTTTCTCTTTGTTTCCTCAAATTTTTTATGCATATATTTTACAACTTTTGTAGTAAAGTATTCTAATGACTTGCTTATGACACCCCATGGAATATATCATGTTTAGTACCTTGGACATTGTAGCTTATTTACTTAAATCTCTGATATATTTTGTGTCTTTTGTGTTCCGACTGGGTAGCTCAGTTGGTAGAGTGTTGGTCTTGCACTTTCAATGTACACCTCACATAGGTTTGAGTCCCATGTAAGTTTATTTTTATTTTACTAGTCAGAATTGTGGTTTGTGGCTCAATACCATGTAATTCATATGTCTTTTAACAACAGTAGTCAAGTCTTCCAATGTACTTGTTAGTGAAACCCAATAGATAGCTTTATTTTCTCTTTGTTTCCTCAAATTTTTAATGCATATCTTTTACAACTTTTGTAGTAAAGTATTCTAATGACTTGTTTATGACACCCCATAGAATATATCATGTTTAGTAACTTGGACATTGTAGCTTATTTACTTAAATCTCTGATATATTTTAAATATTTTGTGTTCAGACTGGGTAGCTCAGTTGGTAGAGCGTTGGTCTTGCACTATCAATGTAAACCTCACATAGCTTTGAATCCCATGTAAGTTTGTTTTTATTTTACTAGTCTGCATTGTGGTTTGTGGCTCAATACCATGTAATGCATATGTTTTTTAACAACAGTAGTCAAGTCTTCCAATGTACTTGTTAGTGAAACCCAATAGATAGCTTTATTTTCTCTTTGTTTCTTCAAATATTGAATGCATATGTCTTATAACTTTAGAAGTAAAGTATTCTAATGACTTGCTTATGACACCCCATAGAATATATCATGTTTAGTACCTTAGACATTGTAGCTTATTTACTTAAATCTCTGATATATTTGATGTTTTCTGTGTTCAGACAGGGTAGCTCAGTTGGTAGAGTGTTGGTCTTGCACTATCAATGTAGATCAGTTGGTAGAGTGTTGGTCTTGCACTATCAATGTAAACGTCACATAGGTTTCAATCCCATGCAAGTTGTTTTTATTTTATTAGTCTGCATTGTGGTTTGTGGCTCAACACCATGTAATGCATATGTCTTTTAACAACAGTAGTCAAGTCTCCCAATGTACTTGTTAGTGAAACCCAATAGATAGCTTTATTTTCTCTTTGTTTCCTCAAATTTTTAATGCATATCTTTTACAACTTTTGTAGTAAAGTATTCTAATGACTTGCTTATGACACCCCATAGAATATATCCTGTTTAGTACCTTGGACATTGTAGCTTATTTACTTAAATATCTGATATATTTTATGTATGTTGTGTTTAGACTCGGTAGCTCAGTTGGTAGAGTGTTGGTCTTGCAATATCAATGTAATCCTCACATAGCTTTGAATCCCATGTAAGTTTGTTTTTATTTTACTAGTCTGCATTGTGGTTTGTGGCTCAATACCATGTAATGCATATGTCTTTTAACAACAGTAGTAAAGTCTTCCAATGTACTTGTTAGTGAAACCCAATAGATAGCTTTATTTTCTCTTTGTTTCCTCAAATTTTTAATGCATATCTTTTACAACTTTTGTAGTAAAGTATTCTAATGACTTGCTTATGACACCCCATAGAATATATCATGTTTAGTACCTTAGACATTGTAGCTTATTTACTTAAATCTCTGATATATTTGATGGTTTCTGTGTTCAGACTGGGTAGCTCAGTTGGGAGAGTGTTGGTCTTGCACTATCAATGTAGATCAGTTGGTAGAGTGTTGGTCTTGCACTATCAATGTAAACGTCACATAGGTTTCAATCCCATGCAAGTTGTTTTTATTTTATTAGTCTGCATTGTGGTTTGTGGCTCAACACCATGTAATGCATATGTCTTTTAACAACAGTAGTAAAGTCTTCCAATGTACTTGTTAGTGAAACCCAATAGATAGCTTTATTTTCTCTTTGTTTCCTCAAATTTTTAATGCATATCTTTTACAACTTTTGTAGTAAAGTATTCTAATGACTTGCTTATGACACCCCATAGAATATATAATGTTTAGTACCTTAGACATTGTATCTTATTTACTTAAATCTCTGATATATTTGATGTTTTCTGTGTTCAGACTGGGTAGCTCAGTTGGTAGAGTGTTGGTCTTGCACTATCAATGTAGATTAGTTGGTAGAGTGTTGGTCTTGCACTATCAATGTAAACGCCACATAGGTTTCAATCCCATGTAAGTTGTTTTTATTTTACTAGTCTGCATTGTGGTTTGTGGCTCAATACCATGTAATGCATATGTCTTTTAACAACAGTAGTCAAGTCTTCCAATGTACTTGTTAGTGAAACCCAATACAAAGCTTTATTTTCTCTTTGTTTCTTCAAATATTGAATGCATATGTCTTATAACTTTAGAAGTAAAGTATTCTAATTACTTGCTTATGACACCCCATAGAATATATCAAGTTTAGTACCTTAGACATTGTAGCTTATTTACTTAAATCTCTGATATATTTGTTGTCTTCTGTGTTCAGACTGGGTAGCTCAGTTGGTAGAGTGTTGGTCTTGCACTATCAATGTAGATCAGTTGGTAAAGTGTTGGACTTGCACTATCAATTTAAACCTCATATAGGTTTTAATCCCATGTAAGTTTATTTTTATTTTACTAGTATGCATTGTGGTTTGTGGCTCAATACCATGTAATGCATATGTCTTTTAACAACAGTAGTCAAGTTTTCCAATGTACTTGTTAGTGAAACCAAATAGATAGCTTTATTTTCTCTTTGTTTCCTCAAATTTTTTATGCATATCTTTTACAACTTTTGTAGTAAAGTATTCTAATGACTTGCTTATGACACCCCATGGAATATATCATGTTTAGTACCTTGGACATTGTAGCTTATTTACTTAAATCTCTGATATATTTTATGTATGTTGTGTTCAGACTGGGTAGCTCAGTTGGTAGAGTGTTGGTCTTGCACTATCAATGTAAACCTAACATAGGTTTGAATCCCATGTAAGTTTATTTTTATTTTACTAGTCTGCATTGTGGTTTGTGGCTCAATACCATGTAATTCATATGTCTTTTAACAACAGTAGTCAAGTTTTCCAATGTACTTGTTAGTGAAACCCAATAGATAGCTTTATTTTCTCTTTGTTATCTCAAATTTTTAATGCATATCTTTTACAACTTTTGTAGTAAAGTATTCTAATGACTTGCTTATGACACCCCATAGAATATATCATGTTTAGTACCTTGGACATTATAGCTTATTTACTTAAATCTCTGATATATTTTATGTCTCTTGTGTTCAGACTGGGTAACTCGGTTGGTAGAGTGTTGGTCATGCACTATCAATTTAAACCTCATATAGGTTTGAATCCCATGTAAGTTTGTTTTTATTTTACTAGTATGCATTGTGGTTTGTGGCTCAATACCATGTAATGCATATGTTTTTTAACAACAGTAGTCAAGTCTTCCAATGTACTTGTTAGTGAAACCCAATAGATAGCTTTATTTTCTCTTTGTTTCTTCAAATATTGAATGCATATGTCTTATAACTTTAGAAGTAAAGTATTCTAATTACTTGCTTATGACACCCCATAGAATATATCATGTTTAGTACCTTAGACATTGAAGCTTATTTACTTAAATCTCTGATATATTTGTTGCCTTCTGTGTTCAGACTGGGTAGCTCAGTTGGTAGAGTGTTGGTCTTGCACTTTCAATGTACACCTCACATAGGTTTGAGTCCCATGTAAGTTTATTTTTATTTTACTAGTCTGCATTGTGGTTTGTGGCTCAATACCATGTAATTCATATGTCTATTAACAACAGTAGTCAAGTCTTCCAATGTACTTGTTAGTGAAACCCAATAGATAGCTTTATTTTCTCTTTGTTTCCCCAAATTTTTAATGCATATCTTTTACAACTTTTGTAGTAAAGTATTCTAATGACTTGTTTATGACACCCCATAGAATATATCATGTTTAGTAACTTGGACATTGTAGCTTATTTACTTAAATCTCTGATATATTTTAAATATTTTTTGTTCAGACTGGGTAGCTCAGTTGGTAGAGCGTTGGTCTTCCACTATCAATGTAAACCTCACATAGGTTTGAATCCCATGTAAGTTTGTTTTTATTTTACTAGTCTGCATTGTGGTTTGTGGCTCAATACCATGTAATGCATATGTTTTTAACAACAGTAGTCAAGTCTTCCAATGTACTTGTTAGTGAAACCCAATAGATAGCTTTATTTTCTCTATGTTTCTTCAAATATTGAATGCATATGTCTTATAACTTTAGAAGTAAAGTATTCTAATGACTTGCTTATGACACCCCATAGAATATATCATGTTTAGTACCTTAGACATTGTAGCTTATTTACTTAAATCTCTGATATATTTGATGTTTTCTGTGTTCAGACTGGGTAGCTCAGTTGGTAGAGTGTTGGTCTTGCACTATCAATGTAGATCAGTTGGTAGAGTGTTGGTCTTGCACTATCAATGTAAACGTCACATAGGTTTCAATCCCATGCAAGTTGTTTTTATTTTATTAGTCTGCATTGTGGTTTGTGGCTCAACACCATGTAATGCATATGTCTTTTAACAACAGTAGTCAAGTCTCCCAATGTATTTGTTAGTGAAACCCAATAGATAGCTTTATTTTCTCTTTGTTTCCTCAAATTTTTAATGCATATCTTTTACAACTTTTGTAGTAAAGTATTCTAATGACTTGCTTATGACACCCCATAGAATATATCCTGTTTAGTACCTTGGACATTGTAGCTTATTTACTTAAATATCTGATATATTTTATGTATGTTGTGTTTAGACTGGGTAGCTCAGTTGGTAGAGTGTTAGTCTTGCACTATCAATGTAAACCTCACATAGCTTTGAATCCCATGTAAGTTTGTTTTTATTTTACTAGTCTGCATTGTGGTTTGTGGCTCAATACCATGTAATGCATATGTCTTTTAACAACAGTAGTCAAGTCTTCCAATGTACTTGTTAGTGAAACCCAATAGATAGCTTTATTTTCTCTTTGTTTCCTCAAATTTTTAATGCATATCTTTTAAAACTTTTGTAGTAAAGTATTCTAATGACTTGCTTATGACACCCCATAGAATATATCATGTTTAGTACCTTGGACATTGTAGCTTATTTACTTAAATCTCTGATATATTTTATGTCTCTTGTGTTCAGACTGGGTAACTTGGTTGGTAGAGTGTTGGTCTTGCACTATCAATTTAAACCTCATATAGGTTTGAATCCCATGTAAGTTTGTTTTTATTTTACTAGTACGCATTGTGGTTTGTGGCTCAATACCATGTAATGCATATGTATTTTAACAACAGTAGTCAAGTCTTCCAATGTACTTGTTAGTGAAACCCAATAGATAGCTTTATTTTCTCTTTGTTTCTTCAAATATTGAATGCATATGTCTTATAACTTTAGAAGTAAAGTATTCTAATGACTTGTTTATGACACCCCATAGAATATATCATGTTTAGTACCACATAGGTTTCAATCCCATGTAAGTTGTTTTTATTTTACTAGTCTGCATTGTGGTTTGTGGCTCAATACCATGTAATGCATATGTCTTTTAACAACAGTAGTCAAGTCTTCCAATGTACTTGTTAGTGAAACCCAAAAGATAGCTTTATTTTCTCTTTGTTTCCTCAAATTTTTAATGCATATCTTTTACAACTTTTGTATTCTAATGACTTGCTTATGACACCCCATAGAATATATCCTGTTTAGTACCTTGGACATTGTAGCTTATTTACTTAAATATCTTATATATTTTATGTATGTTGTGTTCAGACTGGGTAGCTCAGTTGGCAGAGTGTTAGTCTTGCACTATCAATGTAAACCTCACATATGTTTGAATCCCATGTAAGTTTGTTTTTATTTTACTAGTCTGCATTGTGGTTTGTGGCTCAATACCATGTAATGCATATGTTTTTAACAACAGTAGTCAAGTCTTCCAATGTACTTGTTAGTGAAACCCAATAGATAGCTTTATTTTCTCTATGTTTCTTCAAATATTGAATGCATATGTCTTATAACTTTAGAAGTAAAGTATTCTAATGACTTGCTTATGACACCCCATAGAATATATCATGTTTAGTACCTTAGACATTGTAGCTTATTTACTTAAATCTCTGATATATTTGATGTTTTCTGTGTTCAGACTGGGTAGCTCAGTTGGTAGAGTGTTGGTCTTGCACTATCAATGTAGATCAGTTGGTAGAGTGTTGGTCTTGCACTATCAATGTAAACGTCACATAGGTTTCAATCCCATGCAAGTTGTTTTTATTTTATTAGTCTGCATTGTGGTTTGTGGCTCAACACCATGTAATGCATATGTCTTTTAACAACAGTAGTCAAGTCTCCCAATGTATTTGTTAGTGAAACCCAATAGATAGCTTTATTTTCTCTTTGTTTCCTCAAATTTTTAATGCATATCTTTTACAACTTTTGTAGTAAAGTATTCTAATGACTTGCTTATGACACCCCATAGAATATATCCTGTTTAGTACCTTGGACATTGTAGCTTATTTACTTAAATATCTGATATATTTTATGTATGTTGTGTTTAGACTGGGTAGCTCAGTTGGTAGAGTGTTAGTCTTGCACTATCAATGTAAACCTCACATAGCTTTGAATCCCATGTAAGTTTGTTTTTATTTTACTAGTCTGCATTGTGGTTTGTGGCTCAATACCATGTAATGCATATGTCTTTTAACAACAGTAGTCAAGTCTTCCAATGTACTTGTTAGTGAAACCCAATAGATAGCTTTATTTTCTCTTTGTTTCCTCAAATTTTTAATGCATATCTTTTAAAACTTTTGTAGTAAAGTATTCTAATGACTTGCTTATGACACCCCATAGAATATATCATGTTTAGTACCTTGGACATTGTAGCTTATTTACTTAAATCTCTGATATATTTTATGTCTCTTGTGTTCAGACTGGGTAACTTGGTTGGTAGAGTGTTGGTCTTGCACTATCAATTTAAACCTCATATAGGTTTGAATCCCATGTAAGTTTGTTTTTATTTTACTAGTACGCATTGTGGTTTGTGGCTCAATACCATGTAATGCATATGTATTTTAACAACAGTAGTCAAGTCTTCCAATGTACTTGTTAGTGAAACCCAATAGATAGCTTTATTTTCTCTTTGTTTCTTCAAATATTGAATGCATATGTCTTATAACTTTAGAAGTAAAGTATTCTAATGACTTGTTTATGACACCCCATAGAATATATCATGTTTAGTACCACATAGGTTTCAATCCCATGTAAGTTGTTTTTATTTTACTAGTCTGCATTGTGGTTTGTGGCTCAATACCATGTAATGCATATGTCTTTTAACAACAGTAGTCAAGTCTTCCAATGTACTTGTTAGTGAAACCCAAAAGATAGCTTTATTTTCTCTTTGTTTCCTCAAATTTTTAATGCATATCTTTTACAACTTTTGTATTCTAATGACTTGCTTATGACACCCCATAGAATATATCCTGTTTAGTACCTTGGACATTGTAGCTTATTTACTTAAATATCTTATATATTTTATGTATGTTGTGTTCAGACTGGGTAGCTCAGTTGGCAGAGTGTTAGTCTTGCACTATCAATGTAAACCTCACATATGTTTGAATCCCATGTAAGTTTGTTTTTATTTTACTAGTCTGCATTGTGGTTTGTGGCTCAATACCATGTAATGCATATGTCTTTTAACAACAGTAGTCAAGTCTTCCAATGTACTTGTTAGTGAAACCCAATAGATAGCTTTATTTTATCTTTGTTTCTTCAAATATTGAATGCATATGTCTTATAACTTTAGAAGTAAAGTATTCTAATGACTTGCTTATGACACCCCATAGAATATATCATGTTTAGTACCTTAGACATTGTAGCTTATTTACTTAAATCTCTGATATATTTGTTGTCTTCTGTGTTCAGACTGGGTAGCTCAGTTGGTAGAGTGTTGGTCTTGCACTATCAATGTAGATCAGTTGGTAAAGTGTTGGTCTTGCACTATCAATTTAAACCTCATATAGGTTTGAATCCCATGTAAGTTTATTTTTATTTTACTAGTATGCATTGTGGTTTGTGGCTCAATACCATGTAATGCATATGTCTTTTAACAACAGTAGTCAAGTTTTCCAATGTACTTGTTAGTGAAACCAAATAGATAGCTTTATTTTCTCTTTGTTTCTTCAAATATTGAATGCATATGTCTTATAACTTTAGAAGTAAAGTATTCTAATGACTTGCTTATGACACCCCATAGAATATATCATGTTTAGTACCTTAGACATTGTAGCTTATTTACTTAAATCTCTGATATATTTTATGTCTTCTGTGTTCAGACTGGGTAGCTCAGTTGGTAGAGTGTTGGTCTTGCACTATCAATGTAGATTAGTTGGTAGAGTGTTGGTCTTGAACTATCAATGTAAACCTCACAAAGGTTTCAATCCTATGCAAGTTGTTTTTATTCTACTAGTCTGCATTGTGGTTTGTGGCTCAATGCCATGTAATGCATATGTCTTTTAACAACAGTAGTCAAGTCTTCCAATGTACTTGTTAGTGAAACCCAATAGATAGCTTTATTTTCTCTTTGTTTTCTAGAATTTTTTATGCATATCTTTTACAATTTTTGTAGTAAAGTATTCTAATGACTTGCTTATGACACCCCATAGAATATATCATGTTTAGTACCTTGGACATTGTAGCTTATTTACTTAAATCTCTGATATATTTTATATATGTTGTGTTCAGACTGGGTAGCTCAGTTGGTAGAGTGTTGGTCTTGCACTATCAATGTAAACCTCACATAGGTTTGAATTCCATGTAAGTTTGTTTTTATTTTACTAGTCTGCATTGTGGTTTGTGGCTCAATACCATGTAATGCATATGTATTTTAACAACAGTAGTCAAGTCTTCCAATGTACTTGTTAGTGAAACCCAATAGATAGCTTTATTTTCTCTTTGTTTCTTCAAATATTGAATGCATATGTCTTATAACTTTAGAAGTAAAGTATTCTAATGACTTGCTTATGACACCCCATAGAATATATCATGTTTAGTACCTTAGACATTGTAGCTTATTTACTCAAATCTCTGATATATTTGATGTTTTCTGTGTTCAGACTGGGTAGCTCAGTTGGTAGAGTGTTGGTCTTGCACTATCAATGTAGATCAGTTGGTAGAGTGTTGGTCTTGCACTATCAATGTAAACGTCACATAGGTTTCAATCCCATGCAAGTTGTTTTTATTTTATTAGTCTGCATTGTGGTTTGTGGCTCAACACCATGTAATGCATATGTCTTTTAACAACAGTAGTCAAGTCTCCCAATGTACTTGTTAGTGAAACCCAATAGATAGCTTTATTTTCTCTTTGTTTCCTCAAATTTTTAATGCATATCTTTTACAACTTTTGTAGTAAAGTATTCTAATGACTTGCTTATGACACCCCATAGAATATATCCTGTTTAGTACCTTGGACATTGTAGCTTATTTACTTAAATATCTGATATATTTTATGTATGTTGTGTTTAGACTGGGTAGCTCAGTTGGTAGAGTATTAGTCTTGCACTATCAATGTAAACCTCACATAGCTTTGAATCCCATGTAAGTTTGTTTTTATTTTACTAGTCTGCATTGTGGTTTGTGGCTCAATACCATGTAATGCATATGTCTTTTAACAACAGTAGTCAAGTCTTCCAATGTACTTGTTAGTGAAACCCAATAGATAGCTTTATTTTCTCTTTGTTTCCTCAAATGTTTAATGCATATCTTTTAAAACTTTTGTAGTAAAGTATTCTAATGACTTGCTTATGACACCCCATAGAATATATCATGTTTAGTACCTTGGACATTATAGCTTATTTACTTAAATCTCTGATATATTTTATGTCTCTTGTGTTCAGACTGGGTAACTTGGTTGGTAGAGTGTTGGTCTTGCACTATCAATTTAAACCTCATATAGGTTTGAATCCCATGTAAGTTTGTTTTTATTTTACTAGTACGCATTGTGGTTTGTGGCTCAATACCATGTAATGCATATGTCTTTTAACAACAGTAGTCAAGTCTTCCAATGTACTTGTTAGTGAAACCCAATAGATAGCTTTATTTTCTCTTTGTTTCTTCAAATATTGAATGCATATGTCTTATAACTTTAGAAGTAAAGTATTCTAATGACTTGCTTATGACACCCCATAGAATATATCATGTTTAGTACCTTAGACATTGTAGCTTATTTACTTAAATCTCTGATATATTTGTTGTCTTCTGTGTTCAGACTGGGTAGCTCAGTTGGTAGAGTGTTGGTCTTGCACTATCAATGTAGATCAGTTGGTAAAGTGTTGGTCTTGCACTATCAATTTAAACCTCATATAGGTTTGAATCCCATGTAAGTTTATTTTTATTTTACTAGTATGCATTGTGGTTTGTGGCTCAATACCATGTAATGCATATGTCTTTTAACAACAGTAGTCAAGTTTTCCAATGTACTTGTTAGTGAAACCAAATAGATAGCTTTATTTTCTCTTTGTTTCTTCAAATATTGAATGCATATGTCTTATAACTTTAGAAGTAAAGTATTCTAATGACTTGCTTATGACACCCCATAGAATATATCATGTTTAGTACCTTAGACATTGTAGCTTATTTACTTGAATCTCTGATATATTTTATGTCTTCTGTGTTCAGACTGGGTAGCTCAGTTGGTAGAGTGTTGGTCTTGCACTATCAATGTAGATTAGTTGGTAGAGTGTTGGTCTTGAACTATCAATGTAAACCTCACATAGGTTTCAATCCCATGCAAGTTGTTTTTATTCTACTAGTCTGCATTGTAGTTTGTGGCTCAATGCCATGTAATGCATATGTCTTTTAACAACAGTAGTCAAGTCTTCCAATGTACTTGTTAGTGAAACCCAATAGATAGCTTTATTTTCTCTTTGTTTTCTCAAATTTTTTATGCATATCTTTTACAACTTTTGTAGTAAAGTATTCTAATGACTTGCTTATGACACCCCATAGAATATATCATGTTTAGTACCTTGGACATTGTAGCTTATTTACTTAAATCTCTGATATATTTTATGTATGTTGTGTTCAGACTGGGTAGCTCAGTTGGTAGAGTGTTGGTCTTGCACTATCAATGTAAACCTCACATAGGTTTGAATTCCATGTAAGTTTGTTTTTATTTTACTAGTCTGCATTGTGGTTTGTGGCTCAATACCATGTAATGCATATGTATTTTAACAACAGTAGTCAAGTCTTCCAATGTACTTGTTAGTGAAACCCAATAGATAGCTTTATTTTCTCTTTGTTTCTTCAAATATTGAATGCATATGTCTTATAACTTTAGAAGTAAAGTATTCTAATGACTTGCTTATGACACCCCATAGAATATATCATGTTTAGTACCTTAGACATTGTAGCTTATTTACTTAAATCTCTGATATATTTGATGTTTTCTGTGTTCAGACTGGGTAGCTCAGTTGGTAGAGTGTTGGTCTTGCACTATCAATGTAGATCAGTTGGTAGAGTGTTGGTCTTGCACTATCAATGTAAACGTCACATAGGTTTCAATCCCATGCAAGTTGTTTTTATTTTATTAGTCTGCATTGTGGTTTGTGGCTCAACACCATGTAATGCATATGTCTTTTAACAACAGTAGTCAAGTCTCCCAATGTACTTGTTAGTGAAACCCAATAGATAGCTTTATTTTCTCTTTGTTTCCTCAAATTTTTAATGCATATCTTTTACAACTTTTGTAGTAAAGTATTCTAATGACTTGCTTATGACACCCCATAGAATATATCCTGTTTATTACCTTGGACATTGTAGCTTATTTACTTAAATATCTGATATATTTTATGTATGTTGTGTTTAGACTGGGTAGCTCAGTTGGTAGAGTGTTAGTCTTGCACTATCAATGTAAACCTCACATAGCTTTGAATCCCATGTAAGTTTGTTTTTATTTTACTAGTCTGCATTGTGGTTTGTGGCTCAATACCATGTAATGCATATGTCTTTTAACAACAGTAGTCAAGTCTTCCAATGTACTTGTTAGTGAAACCCAATAGATAGCTTTATTTTCTCTTTGTTTCCTCAAATTTTTAATGCATATCTTTTAAAACTTTTGTAGTAAAGTATTCTAATGACTTGCTTATGACACCCCATAGAATATATCATGTTTAGTACCTTGGACATTATAGCTTATTTACTTAAATCTCTGATATATTTTATGTCTCTTGTGTTCAGACTGGGTAACTTGGTTGGTAGAGTGTTGGTCTTGCACTATCAATTTAAACCTCATATAGGTTTGAATCCCATGTAAGTTTGTTTTTATTTTACTAGTACGCATTGTGGTTTGTGGCTCAATACCATGTAATGCATATGTCTTTTAACAACAGTAGTCAAGTCTTCCAATGTACTTGTTAGTGAAACCCAATAGATAGCTTTATTTTCTCTTTGTTTCTTCAAATATTGAATGCATATGTCTTATAACTTTAGAAGTAAAGTATTCTAATGACTTGCTTATGACACCCCATAGAATATATCATGTTTAGTACCTTAGACATTGTAGCTTATTTACTTAAATCTCTGATATATTTGTTGCCTTCTGTGTTCAGACTGGGTAGCTCAGTTGGTAGAGTGTTGGTCTTGCACTATCAATGTAGATCAGTTGGTAAAGTGTTGGTCTTGCACTATCAATTTAAACCTCATATAGGTTTGAATCCCATGTAAGTTTATTTTTATTTTACTAGTCTGCATTGTGGTTTGTGGCTCAATACCATGTAATTCATATGTCTTTTAACAACAGTAGCCAAGTCTTCCAATGTACTTGTTAGTGAAACCCAATAGATAGCTTTATTTTCTCTTTGTTTCCTCAAATTTTTAATGCATATCTTTTACAACTTTTGTAGTAAAGTATTCTAATGACTTGTTTATGACACCCCATAGAATATATCATGTTTAGTACCTTGGACATTGTAGCTTATTCACTTAAATCTCTGATATATTTTAAATATTTTGTGTTCAGACTGTGTAGCTCAGTTGGTAGAGTGTTGGTCTTGCACTATCAATGTAAACCTCACATAGGTTTGAATCCCATGTAAGTTTGTTTTTATTTTACTAGTCTGCATTGTGGTTTGTGGCTCAATACCATGTAATGCATATGTCTTTTAACAACAGTAGTCAAGTCTTCCAATGTACTTGTTAGTGAAACCCAATAGATAGCTTTATTTTCTCTTTGTTTCTTCAAATATTGAATGCATATGTCTTATAACTTTAGAAGTAAAGTATTCTAATGACTTGCTTATGACACCCCATAGAATATATCCTGTTTAGTACCTTGGAAATTGTAGCTTATTTACTTAAATATCTGATATATTTTATGTATGTTGTGTTTAGACTGGGTAGCTCAGTTGGTAGAGTGTTGGTCTTGCACTATCAATGTAGATCAGTTGGTAGAGTGTTGGTCTTGCACTATCAATGTAAACGCCACATAGGTTTCAATCCCATGTAAGTTGTTTTTATTTTACTAGTCTGCATTGTGGTTTGTGGCTCAATACCATGTAATGCATATGTCTTTTAACAACAGTAGTCAAGTCTTCCAATGTACTTGTTAGTGAAACCCAAAAGATAGCTTTATTTTCTCTTTGTTTCCTCAAATTTTTAATGCATATCTTTTACAACTTTTGTAGTAAAGTATTCTAATGACTTGCTTATGACACCCCATAGAATATATCCTGTTTAGTACCTTGGACATTGTAGCTTATTTACTTAAATATCTTATATATTTTATGTATGTTGTGTTCAGACTGGGTAGCTCAGTTGGCAGAGTGTTAGTCTTGCACTATCAATGTAAACCTCACATATGTTTGAATCCCATGTAAGTTTGTTTTTATTTTACTAGTCTGCATTGTGGTTTGTGGCTCAATACCATGTAATGCATATGTCTTTTAACAACAGTAGTCAAGTCTTCCAATGTACTTGTTAGTGAAACCCAATAGATAGCTTTATTTTCTCTTTGTTTCTTCAAATATTGAATGCATATGTCTTATAACTTTAGAAGTAAAGTATTCTAATGACTTGCTTATGACACCCCATAGAATATATCATGTTTAGTACCTTAGACATTGTAGCTTATTTACTTAAATCTCTGATATATTTGTTGTCTTCTGTGTTCAGACTGGGTAGCTAAGTTGGTAGAGTGTTGGTCTTGCACTATCAATGTAGATCAGTTGGTAAAGTGTTGGTCTTGCACTATCAATTTAAACCTCATATAGGTTTGAATCCCATGTAAGTTTATTTTTATTTTACTAGTATGCATTGTGGTTTGTGGCTCAATACCATGTAATGCATATGTCTTTTAACAACAGTAGTCAAGTTTTCCAATGTACTTGTTAGTGAAACCAAATAGATAGCTTTATTTTCTATTTGTTTCTTCAAATATTGAATGCATATGTCTTATAACTTTAGAAGTAAAGTATTCTAATGACTTGCTTATGACACCCCATAGAATATATCATGTTTAGTACCTTAGACATTGTAGCTTATTTACTTAAATCTCTGATATATTTTATGTCTTCTGTGTTCAGACTGGGTAGCTCAGTTGGTAGAGTGTTGGTCTTGCACTATCAATGTAGATTAGTTGGTAGAGTGTTGGTCTTGAACTATCAATGTAAACCTCACATAGGTTTCAATCCCATGCAAGTTGTTTTTATTCTACTAGTCTGCATTGTGGTTTGTGGCTCAATGCCATGTAATGCATATGTCTTTTAACAACAGTAGTCAAGTCTTCCAATGTACTTGTTAGTGAAACCCAATAGATAGCTTTATTTTCTCTTTGTTTTCTCAAATTTTTTATGCATATCTTTTACAACTTTTGTAGTAAAGTATTCTAATGACTTGCTTATGACACCCCATAGAATATATCATGTTTAGTACCTTGGACATTGTAGCTTATTTACTTAAATCTCTGATATATTTTATGTATGTTGTGTTCAGACTGGGTAGCTCAGTTGGTAGAGTGTTGGTCTTGCACTATCAATGTAAACCTCACATAGGTTTGAATTCCATGTAAGTTTGTTTTTATTTTACTAGTCTGCATTGTGGTTTGTGGCTCAATACCATGTAATGCATATGTATTTTAACAACAGTAGTCAAGTCTTCCAATGTACTTGTTAGTGAAACCCAATAGATAGCTTTATTTTCTCTTTGTTTCTTCAAATATTGAATGCATATGTCTTATAACTTTAGAAGTAAAGTATTCTAATGACTTGCTTATGACAGCCCATAGAATATATCATGTTTAGTACCTTAGACATTGTAGCTTATTTACTTAAATCTCTGATATATTTTATGGCTTCTGTGTTCAGAGTGGTAGCTCAGTTGGTAGAGTGTTGGTCTTGCACTATCAATGTATATCAGTTGGTAGAGTGTTGGTCTTGCACTATCAATGTAAACGTCACATAGGTTTCAATCCCATGCAAGTTGTTTTTATTTTACTAGTCTGCATTGTGGTTTGTGGCTCAATACCATGTAATGCATATGTCTTTTAACAACAGTAGTCAAGTCTTCCAATGTACTTGTTAGTGAAACCCAGTAGATAGCTTTATTTTCTCTTTGTTTCCTCAAATTTTTAATGCATATCTTTTACAACTTTTGTAGTAAAGTATTCTAATGACTTGTTTATGACACCCCATAGAATATATCATGTTTAGTACCTTGGACATTGTAGCTTATTTACTTAAATCTCTGATATATTTTAAGGATTTTGTGTTCAGACTGGGTAGCTCAGTTGGCAGAGTGTTGGTCTTGCACTATCAATGTAAACCTCACATAGTTTTGAATCCCATGTAAGTTTGTTTTTATTTTACTATTCTGCATTGTGGTTTGTGGCTCAATACCATGTAATGCATATGTCTTTTAACAACAGTAGTCAAGTCTTCCAATGTACTTGTTAGTGAAACCCAATAGATAGCTTTATTTTCTCTTTGTTTCCTTAAATTTTTAATGCATATCTTTTACAACTTTTGTAGTAAAGTATTCTAATGACTTGCTTATGACACCCCATAGAATATATCATGTTTAGTACCTTGGACATTGTAGCTTATTTACTTAAATCTCTGATATATTTAAAGGATTTTGTGTTCAGACTGGGTAGCTCAGTTGGCAGAGTGTTGGTCTTGCACTATCAATGTAAACCTCACATAGGTTTGAATCCCATGTAAGTTTGTTTTTATTTTACTAGTCTGCATTGTGGTTTGTGGCTCAATACCATGTAATGCATATGTCTTTTAACAACAGTAGTCAAGTCTTCCAATGTACTTGTTAGTGAAACCCAATAGATAGCTTTATTTTCTCTTTGTTTCCTCAAATTTTTAATGCATATCTTTTACAACTTTTGTAGTAAAGTATTCTAATGACTTGCTTATGACACCCCATAGAATATATCATGTTTAGTACCTTGGACATTGTAGCTTATTAAATCTCTGATATATTTTGGGCGATTTGTGTTCAGACTGGGTAGCTCAGTTGGTAGAGTGTTGGTCTTAAGTTCCCAGCTATAAGAGACACTGCTGTGCTTGAAGAGAAGTATTGCAGGAGGATTATACAGCGGCTATGTGCACCTACATGTGCCCAGGAATGGTAAGCAATCTCATTTAGGGCACTGATTATGTTATGTTGTTAGGGTGTTTAGGATACTGTTTGTTTTGGTTGCAGTGTGTCTGAAATTCCCAGGAAGAGAACATGTAAAAAGAAACATCATTTGGCTTGTTATGGATGTAAAAAAAGTTTTTCTGAGGATAAGCATAGCAAATTGTGTGTTGATTGTGAAGCATCCCAGGGCCAATCTAGGCAAATTCAAGATCTTATGGAATGGATGAAAAAGTTATTCGTAACGAAGGATGACCTGAAGGAGCTTCAGGGGGCTAAAAGGTCCAGGTCACAGACAAGTCTGGATGCTGCACATGATTCAGATAGTCTTGTTGTGTTGGATTATGCTGATAGTCCCTCTCCAGCAGAGTCTGAAGAGGCTCAGGAGCCAGATAGGTCATTTAACCTAGACATAGTAGATAGCTTACTCAAGCATATGTATAGAGCTTTAAATCTTAAGGATGAAGCACTGAAGGATGATGCTCAGTATCCTTTATTTGAAGATAGGATTTAAAAAAACCATTGTTTTCCGGTGCATAAAGTACTGAAGGAAATGATGTTTGTATAGTGGCAAAGTGCAGATAATTATATGAAAAGATTAGATTGTATGTTCCCGGTACAGGATGAGAAGTTTGTTAAATGGTGTGAATTGCCTAAGGTGGATGCTGCAGTAGCAGAAGTTGTTTCTAAAACCACTATCCTGTTGGAAGACGGTGCAGTGCTTAAAGATGCAATGGACAAAAAGTTTGAGAGTTCATTGAAAAAGGTCCATAAAGCATCAGCGGTGACGCTGAAGGCTGGGGTGGCAATGGCGTCAACAACCAGAATGCTAAGGTTGTGGGGGAACAATCTGAACCGTGATTTGGAAGATCAGGTATCCAGACATCACCTGCAGAAAGACCTGGCTGTGATAATGAAGGCGGTGGAATACCTGTGTGAGGCCTCTCTTGAGGTGGTCGAATATGCGGCAAAATCATTAGCAGCAGGTGTAGCGGCTAGAAGGTCACTGTGGTTACGTACCTGGATGGCAGACGTCCATTCAAAAAAACAGATTGGTAGCTCCTCCTTATGAAGGCTCTCGCCTTTTTGGAAGTAAGCTAGAATCTATAATTAATGTTATGTCAGGTGGTAAATCTGTGAAGTTGCCATATGATAAGAAATCAAGGTTTAGAGCTTCCTCGCCTAAGCAACAGTTTAAGGAAGCTAGGTCATATAGGCCAGGAAGACAGTATGGTAGATACACTCCAACAACTACCAGGCAGTCCTTTCATCAGCCTGCCAGAAGAGGCAATAGAAAATTCTGACTATATGATACCCCAGAGTACTGCGCCCGTAGGAGGCAGATTAATGAAATATACACATCAATGACAAGAGTCAACTCGGGACGCCTGGGTGTTAAAGATAATCTCCCAGGGTTATCATATAGAATTTATAAAGAATCCGACGGGGCGGAATTTCGTAAAATCAAAAATTCCAATGTCAAAAGAACAGATAACAGCTTTTCAAGATATTATAAAAAACCTTCTCAAAGCGCAGGCAGTCGAAAAGGTACCGGTGGCAGAGGAGAAAAGTGTTTATTATTCCAGGATGTTCTTGATTCAGAAACCATCTGGAGAGTTCAGGGCAATTCTAGATCTAAGAAGATTAAACAAATTCCTTATAAGTAAACGGTTTCACATGGAAACGCTGAAAACCATATTATTAGGGTTAAATCAGGGAGACTTTATGGCCTCTATACATCTGAAAGATGCCTACTTTCATGTGCCAATTCACAAAGACAACTGGAGATTCCTAAGGTTTTATGTCCTTGGAAAACATCTTCAATTCTCCTGCCTGCCGTTTAGCCTGTGTTCCTCACCAAGAGTTTTTACGAAAGTTCTCCTAGCTCTAGTGGCGCATATGAGAGTGACAAGTATAGCATTGTGGCCGTACCTGGACGACTTGCTGATCTGTGCGAATACGAAAGCGACTCTAATAATAGCAGTACAGAGGACTCTTCAGATTCTTCAAGCTCATGGTTGGCTAGTGAACTGGAAGAAGAGCAAATTAGATCCAACTCAAAACATACAGTTCCTAGGAGTTCGGATAGATTCAAAGAAATACAATGTGGCGTTGTCGGAAGACCGATGCAGAAAAATTCAAGATCTCTCATCCTTAGTTCTGGTGGAGGACAGCACTTCACTCCGCCTAGGCCATTATCTTGTGGGGATGTTGTCTTCTACAATAGAAGTAGTACCCTGGGCCAGGTGGAAAATGAGAACGTTCCAGTGGGACATAATCAGAGCGGTCCGTATAGGCAGAGACCTAGACCACAAGATAATCCTCACTCAAGGAGCAAAAAAGTCCCAGGATTGGTGGATAGACCAGAGCTTAAGCCAAAGGTCAGTGTCCTTAGTACAGCCCAAATACGCTGTCTTGACAACAGATGCAAGTGCCACAGGTTGGGGAGGTAATCTGTTAAATCACACCTGTCAGGAGTTATGGTCCACCCAAGAAAAACTCATGTCTTCCAACAAGCGAGGGCAGTGTGGAACTCGATACATTGTTTTCAGACGCTGCTGGTGCAGTCTCATCTGAGAGTATTCTCGGACAATGGGGGTCATTCCAAGTTGTTCGCTCGCAAGCAGATTTTAGCAGCATTGCACACGCTAGGCCTCTGACCTCTGGGAGTGTATCTTAGCTTAGCAGAATAGTGAACGAAAGATTAGCAGAATTGCGAATAGAAAATTCTTAGTAGTTTCTGAGTAGCTCCAGACCTACTCACAGATTGCGATCAGCTCAGGCCGTTTCGTTCCTGGTTTGATGTCACAAACACGCCCTGCATTCGGCCAGCCACTCCCTCGTTTCTCCACACACTCCCGCGTTTTATCCTGGCACGCCTGCGTTTTTCCGCACACTCCCAGAAAACAGCCAGTTTCTGCCCAGAAACACCCACTTCCTGTCAATCACACTCCGATCACTTCAACGATGATAATTCTTCGTTGGGACGTGAGTAAATCTACTAAGTTTTGAGCTAAAATACTTAGCGCATGCGTACTGCGTACCATGCGCATGCGCATTTTCGCCTTAATCACACCATTGCGAAAATCGGCAACGAGCGAACAACTCGGAATGACCCCCAATGTGACAATGGCGGCATACTTAAATCAACAAGGAGGCACCAGAAGTCGAGATTTATGGGTGGAAGTAGCAAAGATTTTGGATTGGGCAGAACAAAACCTAAAGTCCATAACAGCCCTTCATGTCTCAGGGGAATCCAACCTAGTGGTGGATTACCTGAGCAGACACAATGTATTACCGGGAGAATGGGAGCTAAATCCTTGTATATTCCAGTTAAAAACTCAGAGGTTTGGTTACCCTCAGGTGGACCTGATGGCCACATCTCAGAACATGAAAGTGAAGTGATTCTTCTCAAGATACCAATCCCCAAATTCCAGCGGGACAGATGCTCTCTCCCAGAGATGGAACTTCAGGCTCAGCTATGTGTTCCCTCTACTACCAATGATACCTCGAGTTCTACAAAAAATCAGAGAGGAGAAAGCGGTAGTTATAATAGTTCTACCTCATTGGCCAGAGTGTGGTTTCCCACAGTCCTCAGAATGGCGATACAGGGTCCATGGACCTTACCAATAGAACCAGAGTTATTGCGGCAAGGACCAATCTGTCATCCGAACCCGCAGAGTCTTCATTTGACTGCGTGGAAATTGAGCTGTCAATCCTGAGAAATAAAGGTCTTTCAGATCAGGTCATTACCTTACTTATTAAAGCAAGGAAAAATGTTTCCTCAAAGTCCTGTCACTGACCTGGGTTGGGAGTGTTGAGAACTTGGGGGTTCTTCCGATGATCGGGAAGAGGGACCACAGCTGGGCCGGAGTAGAGATGGCCGGATATAGGTTTTCCTCATGCAGAACTTAGCAGCCACCAAAGTTCGTGGTTGATGCTAGAGATTCTCAGAATGGTCGGAACTTGAGAGCGATGCTGAGGAACACTGAGTGAAGAGAAACTTGCGAGCGATGCTGAAGAGCACTGAGTGATGTGAAGTTTGTGAGTTATGCTGAAGCACACTGAATTGTGTGAGGCTTGTGAGCGATGCTGAAGCACAATGAATGGTGTGAGGCTTGTGAGTGATGCTGAGGCACACTGAATGGTGTGAGGCTTGTGAGCGATGCTGAAGCACACTGAATGGTGTGAGGCTTGTGAGCGATGCTGAAGCACACTGAATGGTGTGAGGCTTGAGAGCGATGCTGAAGCACATTGACCGCTGGGAGCACATGGAATGGTGTGTAGAGAGATATGCTGGAAACACTGGAGACTTGTACCATAGGATAGCACACTGGACGCTGGAAGCTGGAAGCACACAGAATGGTGTGTAGAGAAATATGCTGGAAACACTGGAGACTTGTACCATAGGAAAGCACACTGGACGATGGGAGCACACAGAATGGTGTGTAGAGAGTAGAGCACAGCAACAGGGGCACTGGAGATCACTTCCAAAGAAGAGACGATACTCAGGCGCAGGGGCTCTGCCCGGCTTCTGCTTTTGAATTCCCCGCCCTGGCTTGATTGGCGGAAGGGGCCGATGGCGTCACCCGCTCCCTGCACTCCCGTGGACGCCGGGTGTAATGGTGGCGTCCACACTCCGGGAGCCCGCCGGGGACAGCGCTGGCGAAACGCAGAAACCCGGAGCCCACCGGAGGTGACGACCGCCGGGAGACCCAGTGCACACGGAGGGGTAAGCATGGTGGCCGCAGCGCCGCTGATGTGACAGTACCCCCTCCTTTAGGAGTGGATCCTGGACACTTTCCTGGTTTCGTTGGATGCCTAGAATGGAAGATCCGAACTAGTCGAGGAGCAGCAACTTTGGAAGCCTTTACCCAGCTTCTCTCCTCGGGTCCATAACCCTTCCATTTTACCAGATATTGTAGATTCTTGTGGTAGTAACGAGAGTCAAGAATAGTTTTGATTTCAATTTCTGTTCCAGCTTCGGTCTCCACCGAGGTTGGACTAGGAGACTCCAAATGGAAACTATTTAAAATGAGAGGACGAAGGAGAGAAACATGGAAAGAATTTGGTACCCGAAAGTGAGGAGGGAAACCCAATTTGCAGACAACAGGATTCAGGACTTGCAAAACAGGGTAAAGACCGATCAATCTCGGAGCAAATTTCATAGTCGGTACTCTTCAACGAAGGTTGCGGGTGGAGAGCCATACCCTGTCGTCAACTTTGTATTGAGGAGCTGCCCGCCGTTTTTTGTCCACAAAGAATTTGTATTGGCTGGAGATTTTCTTGAGGTTAGCATGAATCCTACTCCAGATTTGACTGAAGTGCTGTAGAGTAGAAGTTACAGCAGGAACATCCTCCGAAAGCAGGAGTGGTAATTCTGGAACTTGTGGATAGAATCTAGTTAATGAAGAATGGGGACTCGCCAGTGGAGGAGTGATACAGATGGTTATGGGCAAACTCAGCCCAGGGTAACAGCTCCACCCAGTCATCCTGTGAAGGACAGAGATAAACGCGGAGAAAAAGTCTCTAAATCCTGGTTGACACGTTCGGTCTGCCCATTGGTTTGTGGATGGTAAGCAGATGAGAACTTGAGTTTTATTTGTAAGGCTGAGCAGAGAGCCCTCCAAAACCTTGCAGTGAACTGAACCCGTCAATCAGAGACTACCGCCTGAGGTAGCCCGTGCAGGTGAAAGTGTAGTAGAGCCAACTTGGGAGCCGTTGGTAGACCAGTCAATGGAACGAAATGTGCCATTTTTGAAAAGCGGTCAATAATCACCCAGATGGTATTGCAACCCTTGGAGAGGGGTAACTCGGTAATGAAGTCCATAGAAATATGGGTCCAAGGTTTCCTAGGAATGGACAGTGGATGAAGCAAACCAGCAGGAGGCAGACGAGGAGTTTTGTGCTAAGCACATTGAGGACAAGAGTTAACATAATCTTGTATATCCCTCTTCATGGTGTCCCACCAATATGACCTTCACAGAAATTCGCACATTTTTTGGACTCCCGGGTGACTAGAGAACTTGGAGATATGGGCCCACTGCAGTAACTTTGGTCGAAATTCAACTGGTACAGACATTCTCCCAGGAAGAGGACCTAGAGAAGTGGGAGCTGCAGAAATCGAAACTGGACTGAGAATTAAACTCTTTTCAAAGGAATTCTCTTCATCCGAGGCCATTAGAGAACGGGACAGAGCATCAGCTTTGTCATTGAGAGTCCCAGCCCGGTACTTAATAACAAACGAGAACCGAGTGAAGAAGAGTGCCCATCTAGCTTGACGGGGGTTCAAGCATTGGGCAGTTTTGATGTACAATATGTTCTTGTGATCAGTGTAAATAGTAATTTGATGTTTAGCACCTTCCAATAAGTATCTCCATTCTTCCAAGGCGGATTTTATTGCGAAAAGTTCCATGATCTCCAATAGTGTAGTTCCATTCAGCAGAGGAGAACTTACGAGAATGGAAACCACATGGATGCAACTTCCCATCAGAAGAGTACTGAGAAAGAACGGTTTCAATGCCGACTGAGGAGGCATCGACTTCCAAAAAGAATGGTTCTGTGAAATTTGGCTGTTGGAGTACCAGTAACAAACAAAATAGCAGCGCTAGAATCTGTGAATTGGATGTAAAATCAACACAATAATATAAATCACTAGGAACAAATGGAGATGAATGGACTGAAAAGAAAGGTACCAAATTATTTATTAACATGAATGGTTAAAAGTGCACAACATTGCCAAAGCAATGATAAAATTGGTAATGATGATAAAATCAAGTTACAGATCACTGGGGAGCTGTTTTGTATGCGTCCTTTCCTTAATTGGTGTGGACGTCAGATGAATAAATCAGAAAAACATTAGAACTGATGGCACAGTTCTGTTGGTGATAGTTACCACAATGATTACCGCTGGAGGGAAGGAGTCCTCTAAATAACGTCCCTTTATATAGATGGGATCTTTGGGGTCCTTGGTCCTCACCAGGTTGCGGATTCCTCACTGCTGAGTTGGTAATTGCGGTGTCACCAATGTGCTGGAATGAGTCGTCTGATCATCTGATGGTAGTAGTCCACTAAAGGTCCGGATATGTCTCATGTAGCTTCCCAATAGCAAGTGATCTAAAATGCCTAACGCGTTTCGCTGCAGGGCCTGCAGCTTTTTCAAAGGTGATCTAGTCAGTCCCAAGGTTGCCATATTTATACCTTAAAATGGCTGCTGATTGGTCCACACCTGTTCAGTCCACTCATCTCCAATTAGTTGTTCCATTTAGCAAAACATAAACATTTTGGATTCATGATACATTAAGATTAAAACATCCTCATATTACAAGATTGGTTACATATTTCTGTATTTCTATAGCCAGATTGATAGTGATTTTTTTTTTTTTTTTTTTTTCCTTTTTTTCCCCCCTGTATACAAATCACATCCAGGTTGTTCTAACAGTGGTTCGGTTCCGGGTCATATCACATTGTTGCCTAGCAACCATACTAAACATGTTGTCATCTTTAACAATCTTAAACTTTATAGTGTATATTTCATCCAAGTAAGATTTTACCTTAATTAATCTTTATTTTTTATTTTTTATTGTTTGTTACTTGTTTTTATTTACTATTAGGACAGTGTTTGTGGTGACGTTCTATCTGAATAAATTCTCTCTTAAAAGACGTCACTTCCGGTTTTAATCAAAGCTCATGCCATACTTTTAACTGAGGCAGTGTCTCCAGTTACACCTCCAGATCTAATTCTCGACTTATATATGTGTCCGGAGTCTGGGGCTAAATAATTTAAAGGGATGTTATAAATGTGGAAAAAACAGGTGTATCACTTGCGATTTTATTCAAAATAAAACTCAAAAGATTCAGTTAGATGAACCAGGAAAGTTTCATGAAATTAAACAATTTATCAATTGTGAGACCTCCTATGTGATATATCTACTCAGTTGTAGTTGCAACAAAAAATATGTAGGTCGCACGACACGGACTCTAAAAACACGATTCTTAGAACATCGCAGAAATATAATAAAAAAAGTGCAGTCACATAGTGTATCTAAACACTTTAGTATATACCATCAGGGAAACCCAACAGGCTTAAAACTTCTTGGGTTAGAACACATTTCAAAAACCTTACGAGGAGGAGACAGATACAAGAAGTTGTGTAAACAAGAGGCCCTGTGGATGTTTAAAATGAATACCATATTCCCAGATGGACTCAATGAGTCGATAGAACTGAATACGATAATTTAATATATGATCTATATTCTGTCTAAAAATAAATTCACCCCTCTATTCTCCCCTCCTTCCCCTTCCCTTCTCCCCTCCCTCCCCCCCCCCCTTTCCCCCCCCTTCCCTCCTCCCCCCCCCTCCCTCTTTTTCCCTCCTCCTTCCCTTTTGTTGATGTCTGCACCTTCATTATATAAAGGCCAATTAGATCCCCATAATAATAGGGTTCCTAAGTATATTCTTAACTACATCCCCATCACAATTTATTAGAATCAGAAACATACAAACAGATTCTCAACATTACATCCCCTTAGAAATAGGGTCAGATAGCCAAACGTCTCTATGGTTGTCTAGGCACAGATCGAGAGTAATCTCCGTAATGGGGACTGCCCTAGGTCAAAAAGGACATCATATTTCTAGATGGACCCAATGAGTAGATAGAAGTAAATATGATACTTTTGAACAAGATTTACACTCTGTTTTAGAATGAATTTATTCCCCAATTCTTCCCTCCGCCTCCTCCCCCCCCCTCTCCTCCTTATCCCCATCCCTCCCCTTTTTTTCTTTTTTTTCCTCATTTGCAGATACATATAATTCTACATTATATATAGGTCAATTATATCCCTATAACAACAGGTCTTCTAAATATATCTTCATTATAATTCAGTAGAAAGAGAATTATAAATAGTCTTTAATATTGTGTTTTCCTAACAATAAGGTCTAGATAGCCAATTGTTTATAGTTACCTAGGTTACAGACTAAGAGTAACCTCCGTAACCAAGAAGTATTACGTTCCCCACTCCCTCTGACACTTTTACATACCTAAAAACGGGGATTTCACTAAGACGGCCCGTGATCCAATAACAACCATTTGTTTACGGTTGCCTAGAAACGGATCGGGAGCCTTTTTGCCTTAACCGGAAGTGATGCGGCTTATTTTCCATCCCCTCCGGCAATACAAAGGCCTGAAAATAGAAACCCCACCAAGACGGTCCGTGACCTAGCAACAGCCATTTGTATAATGGTTGCCTAGACACGGACCGGGGATTTTTTCCGCGACCGGAAGTGACGCATTTGGTACACAAATGCGGTCGCTTCCCATAGAAAGCAATCGCGGTGGGACCCCAGACTCCGGACACATATATAAGTCGAGAATTAGATCTGGAGGTGTAACTGGAGACACTGCCTCAGTTAAAAGTATGGCATGAGCTTTGATTAAAACCGGAAGTGACGTCTTTTAAGAGAGAATTTATTCAGATAGAACGTCACCACAAACACTGTCCTAATAGTAAATAAAAACAAGTAACAAACAATAAAAAATAAAAAATAAAGATTAATTAAGGTAAAATCTTACTTGGATGAAATATACACTATAAAGTTTAAGATTGTTAAAGATGACAACATGTTTAGTATGGTTGCTAGGCAACAATGTGATATGACCCGGAACCGAACCACTGTTAGAACAACCTGGATGTGATTTGTATACAGGGGGGGAAAAAAGGAAGAAAAAAAAAAAAAATCACTATCAATCTGGCTATAGAGATACAGAAATATGTAACCAATCTTGTAATATGAGGATGTTTTAATCTTAATGTATCATGAATCCAAAATGTTTATGTTTTGCTAAATGGAACAACTAATTGGAGATGAGTGGACTGAACAGGTGTGGACCAATCAGCAGCCATTTTAAGGTATAAATATGGCAACCTTGGGACTGACTAGATCACCTTTGAAAAAGCTGCAGGCCCTGCAGCGAAACGCGTTAGACATTTTAGATCACTTGCTATTGGGAAGCTACATGAGACATATCCGGACCTTTAGTGGACTACTACCATCAGATGATCAGACGACTCATTCCAGCACATTGGTGACACCGCAATTACCAACTCAGCAGTGAGGAATCCGCAACCTGGTGAGGACCAAGGACCCCAAAGATCCCATCTATATAAAGGGACGTTATTTAGAGGACTCCTTCCCTCCAGCGGTAATCATTGTGGTAACTATCACCAACAGAACTGTGCCATCAGTTCTAATGTTTTTCTGATTTATTCATCTGACGTCCACACCAATTAAGGAAAGGACGCATACAAAACAGCTCCCCAGTGATCTGTAACTTGATTTTATCATCATTACCAATTTTATCATTGCTTTGGCAATGTTGTGCACTTTTAACCATTCATGTTAATAAATAATTTGGTACCTTTCTTTTCAGTCCATTCATCTCCATTTGTTCCTAGTGATTTATATTATTGTGTTGATTTTACATCCAATTCACAGATTCTAGCACTGCTATTTTGTTTGTTATTTGTTGTTTCTTTAATCGCAGGATTGACTAGTCTTGCTTGTGTGGCAGCTGCTCAAAATTAGCACAACAGTCCTGTTTGCGCCTGATTTAACCTTGGTTAAACCCCCCCTTTTGTTGGAGTACCAGAGCTGACATAAAAGATGATTTCAACCGGGCAAACGCTACTACGGCATCGGAAGACCAGCGACTTGGATCGGACCCCTTTTTGGTGAATGCAGTAATAGGGGCAACAATGGTGGAGAATCCCTTAATGAATTTCCTGTAGTAATTCGCAAAGCCCAGGAATCTTTGTACTGCTTTCAGAGATAAAGGCTGAGTCAAATCCCGAATGGCCGTGAGTTTTTCCGGATCCATGGGAAGTTCCGTACCCAAGATGACATATCCAAGAAACAGAATTGAAGGGACCTCAAAGGTACATTTGGAAATTTTTCCGTAGAGACGATTCCTTCGTAAACAGTGAAGTACCTCTTTGACCTGTACTCTGTGCTCCGCAAGATTCTTGGAAAATATCAGAATGTCATCCAAATACACTTTTGGTACAACATATCTCGGAAGATTTCATTTACGAAACCCTGGAAAATGGCAGGAGCATTACTGAGGCCGAACGGCATTACCAGATATTCATAATGCCCATCCCTGGTATTGAAGGCAGTCTTCCATTCGTCCCCCTGTCGGATGCGTATAAGATTGTAGGCTCCTCTCAAGTCGAGCTTTGTAAAAACATGGGCTCCACGAACCCTATCAAATAGCTCCGTGATTAGTGGTAAGGGATATTTATTCTTAATAGTGATATCGTTTAAGCCACGATAATCGATACACGGTCTTAACGTCCTTCTTCTTCACGAAAAAGAAACCTGATCCAGCCGGGGAGGTAGAGGGATGGATGAACCCCTTAAGAAGATTAGATTTAATATATTCTGACATAGCCTGGGTCTCAGGTAATGACAAGGGATACGTGCGATCCCAGGGTGGCATCTTCCCTGGGATAAGCTCAATGGGACAGTCCCAGGGTCTATGGGGTGGTAACTGATCAGCCGCCTGCTCAGAGAATACATCTGTGAACTCCCAATAGGCCTCCGGAATGAGCTCTTCATCCAACCTGGAAGATGCACTGAGCAGGTAAACGGGAGTGAGACAACTAGAGTGACAAAACAAACTCCAGGACAATATTTGTGATGACTTCCAGTCGACATGGGGGTTATGAGTTTTGAGCCAAGGCAACCCGAGAACAAGATCGTGAGGCATCTCCGGAATCACTAGGAACTCCAAATGTTCTTGATGCAGAGCTCTGACCTGCAGTTTGATTGGCTCTGTTCGACTTGTAATAAGACCATTGGGTATTTTGGTACCGTTGATAGCAGTCAACGTCACAGGTCGTTTGATAGGCTGCAGCTTTAAACCCAGACTCTGAACACAAGAAAGAGAAACAAAATTCCCTGCAGCCCCAGAGTCCAGTAGGGCATTAAAAGGCTTGGCAATTGAGAGTAGACAATCCACCGTCGGAGAAGATTTGGACGTGACCCCCAATTTGACTCCTCTGGAACAAGCTAGGCCTGCCCGTTTCCCGGACGGAATTTGCAGAACTTGATAATGTGATCTGCGGCTCCACAGTAGAGGCAGAGTTCACCCTCATGACGGCGCTGTCGTTCCTCCGGAGACAACCGGGATTGGTTAAGTTGCATAGGTTCGTCCGGACTCGGTACAGCCGTATGCTTAGGAGGAGGGAGCCGGAACCTGGATCAATCCAACCGACTATGTTCGCTACCACGCTTCTGCATGCGAAGGTCCACCTTGACGCAGAGTGAGAGCAACTCTTCTAATGGATCCGGCAGATCCCTTGTGACCAGCTCATCCTTCAGACGATCAGAGAGCCCATTCCAGAAGGCGGCCCTGAGGGCGTCATTATTCCAGCGTAGTTCTGAGGCAATGGTCTGGAAATGAACAATGTACTGTCCCACGGAACGGGAGCCTTGATGGACACGGAGCAAGTCTGAAGAAGCGGCGGTCGCTCTGCCGGGCTCATCGAAGATTCTTCGGAAGGACGCGATGAAATTGGTGTAATTGGAAACCAATGGGTCAGATCGTTCCCATAACGGAGACACCTAATCCAATGCTGAACCTTCGAGTAAGGAAATAATGTATGCCACTTTGGACCCGATCCGTGGGGAAATTGTGTGAGAGAAGTTCAAAGTGCACCTCGCACTGGTTGAGAAAACCATGGCAATTCTTTGGATTCCCATTATAACGAGAGGGAGTAGGGAGCTGAAGGCATGACCTGATTCCAGCCGAGGGTTGGACATTACTGGAAACGGCTACTGGAGCGGATAACGGAGAGGAGCCGGAACTACTGAAGCCAGGGAGGCTTGAATTTGATCCAGACGGCCGGATAATTCCTGGAGATACTGCATCACCTTGCCCTGTGTCCCGCCTCCTGACTCTGAACTCGGGAAGCCAAATTTTGGATGGTGCTTGACTCTGTGTTCCGATCCCCCGGGTCCTTTAGGCCTGAATATACTGTAACTGACCTGGGTTGGGAGTGTTGAGAACTTGGGGGTTCTTCAGATGATCGGGCAGGGGGACCACAGCTGGGCCGGAGTAGAGATGGCCGGATTTAGGTTTTCATCATGCAGAACTTAGCAGTTACCAAAGTTCAGTGAAGAGAAACTTGGGAGCGATGCTGAAGAGCACTGAGTGATGTGAAGCTTGTGAGTGATGCTGAAGCACACTGAATGGTGTGAGGCTTGTGAGCAATGCTGAAGCACACTGAATGGTGTGAGGCTTGTGAGCGATGCTGAGGCACACTGAATGGTGTTAGGCTTGTGAGCGATGCTGAAGCACACTGAATGGTGTGAGACTTGAGAGCGATGCTGAAGCACACTGACCGCTGGGAGCACACGGAATAGTGTGTAGAGAGATATGCTGGAAACACTGGAGACTTGTACCATAGGAAAGCACAATGGATGCTGGGAGCACACAGAATGGTGTGTAGAGAAATATGCTGGAAACACTGGAGACTTGTACAGCAGTAGAGCACAGCAACAGGGGCACTGGAGATCACTTCCAAAGAAGAGACGATACTCAGGTGCCGAGGCTCTGCCCGACGTCTGCTTTTGAATTCCCCGCCCTGGCTTGATTGGCGGAAGGGGCCGATGACGTCACCCGCTCCCTGCACTCCCGTGGACGCCGGGTTTAATGGTGGCATCCACACTCTGGGAGCCCGCCAGGGACAGCGCTGATGAGACGCAGAGACCCGGAGCCCACCGGAGGTGATGACCGTCGGGAGACCCAGCGCACACGGAGGGGTAAGTGCGACGGCCGCAGCGCCGCTGATGTGACAAGTCCTATTATAGAGTATGAAAAAGGTTTTGTGATTGGCTAGGGCATGACGCCGAAATCTCTAAGGTTGAAGTCCCGCAAGTACTGCAGTTTCTAAATGAAGGCTTTCAGATGGGCCTTGCAGTATCAACCATCAAGGTGCACATATCAGCCCTAAGTATATTGCTGGATAGAAAGCTGTCGGAAGATAATCTGGTACAAAGATATCAAGAGGGAACGTCCTAGGGTCAGATCAATTATACCACCTTGGGACCTGAACCTTGTTCTGAACATGCTAATGGATTCACCTTTCAAACCTATGTGGGAAGTCTCTTTAAAAATGCTAACCTGGAAGGTAATTTTCCTCACAGCAATAACTTCGGCAAGAAGACCCCTGGAAAAAGACCTCTATGGTCGAAACGGCGTTGGTGCATGCTGAGAGTGGATTTTTCCTTTAAATTTTACATTTTACCTTAAAAGCAAGTTTGACCGTCATCCTGCGAGGTACGCTGGGGTTAATACACAGTGGGTATTCCGGACTTCCCATTGGTGTTACAGTTGATTCCATCTGCTGCATTACCCCATTTTGCACTTCCCAGCTATACATGAAGTAATTTTGCTCTTTTTATTATTGATGTAAATTTTAAATTGGAAATTTTTGTTTAATAAAAAGAAAACATATTTTTGCTTACCCACTGGGTTGGATCATGATTGAAAGATACCTTTATATGTGGATTTAAACTCCTTTACACGTGAGTGATGGTACGCTGTGCCTATATGAATTGATGCAATATCATTTAGACAAAGATACCTTTATGTGCTTTCCTGTATCACAATTTAAGTGAGTTTTGGTACGCTCCATTCGATACTGAATTGGTGGTGAGAGTCTGTCCTCCCTTCTATCAAGTTGATTAACCAGGGCTCTGTTTCTATTCATCACAAGACAGAATTTTCCAGCAATATTACCCATTGGAATTTTTGTGTTCTTTCCTTTGCATGTTTCCCGTGGACATTTGATCTGCTACGAGTAATCCAAGGACTGTGTTTGGGAAATCCATACCGTATTGTAAAAATACTTTATTGTTTACTTTTCTCTAATTGTGGGTGCCTTTGATCATTTCCCTGTCCTCTTTTTCTCAGTTGTTCACATTTACCTGTAGTTGGGCAGGTATAAGGGTTCTGATTGGGCTGACCACATTATTTCATTGCGCCAGAGTTCACCTTCAAATTTTCTTATTGCAGAAAATTATTACTTTAAGCATCATTTGGGCTCTGTGTGGTTTATTTCCCTCCCTATTAGGATGCTTTGGTATATCCCAGAGTAATGGCTGCCATGGAGTAGCGTGGAAGAAAGTAGCAAATTATACTTACCGATAATTTCATTTCTTCAAGATACTCCATGGCAGCCTACAGTTTTCCCACCTCGATATATCTTTGTTTTTTCTTAGGCTCCGTTAAGGAGACACTCAAAAGACTGGGGAAGCCAGGGGAGTACGGACCTATATTCCCAGAGGGGCGGAGCCTAAAATAGAAAAAACTTCCTGTCTAAAACCTAGGAGTAGGGATAAAATCCCAGAGTAATGGCTGCCATGGAGTATCTTGAAGAAATGAAATTATCAGTAAGTATAATTTGCTACTATTTTAATTATATATAAATATTATGTTGAATATACATGGGATAAATAGTAATGAATACAACAGTGAAACGTAGATGTTAGCTGGGAGATGTGAATCTGTTGTTAATTTTTTAGGACTTCAGTTGGGGACCTATTCTGTTTTCAATGGTATACTCAGACACTAACAAGTAATAAATATAATGTTGCACAATGATGACCTCAGTTAATGTAAGAATAAAATTAAAATATTAACATGGTAACTGTGAGGTCAAATCGCAGCTTGGACAACAAGCAGGTATACTGTCTGCATGGTTAAATATGTATTATAGAATTACTCCATTTTAATAGATGCTAAACATTATATATATATATATATATATATATATATATGTAATTTGTTTCTTAATATTAAGCATATCACCACATATGTAGATGTAGTAGACATACTTAACAAATCTGATTACAAATTGATAATTGCATTATAATAATAAGGGGTATAGTCTGAACAAAAGGGAAAGGGTGGACAAGTGAGACAATGGATAAGTTGGCCATGGCAACCAATCATTGTAGAAGTTAATATTATATTTTTGAAAATATAATAATGTTATGAAAGGATGAATATTTGCCATGACCTAATTATCGGTAGGATCACATATCAAATCTTTTATATTTTATATATTTTATATTCCTCATAAAAACCGCACTTTTATTCATGATGCGATTTATTATCATTTTTATAAATAAATTAAAAAATTTTTTTTTTACTTACATGATTCTAAATAAAGTCCAGGATTATTCAAAATCTTCATTATGGACAATCCTTGATGTACACTTATTTCTCAGTAGTATCTTGGAGAAACTGTAGCAATGTATACATAGAAGATTGCAAAAACATGGTTAGTTTTTATTGGGGATGTTTATGTAGAATAACAGTTAAAAACAAATAAACAGTTTATGTCCAGTCAAATTAAAATTATTTCAATACTAATTACATTCAAAGGTTAATACAGCTAAGAACATAATTATAGCTTTCGGATTGAACAAGTAGCCAGGTGCATTTATTGCTATGGAGATAGAGAGAAATTGTGTCAGTTTCAAAGCATGATATTCCCAAAAATAAATCTGTCAGTCTTTTATCATATAAAATCATTGGAACCTGTAGTCCACCCACCTAGCTAAACAGTCAGGCTCATACGCCGTGTGAATGGGGTGTGTGGGCTAGGCGGCAGTGACTAGGTGAAGGCACAAGCAGGATGAAGAGAGGGTATAAGGTTAGCGGGGTGAAGTGGACAAATAAAGGTACTGCATCAAGGAAGCATAGATGACCATTAGTCACACAAAAAGGATTAAGTCAGTCTTTTATCATATAAAATCATTGTGGAACCTGTAATCCACCCACCTAGCTAAGCAGTCAGGCTCGTACGCTGTGTGAATGGGGTGTGTGGGCTAGGCGGCAGAGACTAGGTGACGGCGCAAGCAGGGTGAAGAGTGGGGATAAAGTTAGCAGGGTGAAGTGGACAAATATAGGTACTGCGTCAAGGCAGCATAGATGACCATTAGTCACACAGAAAGTATTCAGTCAGTCTTTTATCATATAAAAGCATTGTTGTACCTGTAGTCCACCCACCTAGCTAAGCAGTCAGGCTCTTACACCGTGTGATTGGGTTTTGTAGGCTAGGCTGCAGCGACCAGGATAAGCCGCAAGCAGGATGAAGAGTGGATAAGATTAGCGTTTTGAAGGGTTAAAATATGTTAAATACACTTACATAAAAAAATTATACAGTGTATTAAAATTGTAAAGAGCATATAAAAATATATTTAAGAGTATCTACTTTACTTTTAATGGACATTTAAAGTGTTATATTAATTGAAAATTTTAGATTATAAAGTATACTAATCAAATATAGAAGAAAAGTATTGATCCATCCATCATTCCATGATATTTAAATGGAAACATTGTATAATAACTTAACAAAATCAATTTTTGAATCCTACATAACCTTAAAAAATAAAACGTAAAATGAACTTTTTTGAAGGAAGTATAACTACTAGAAATGAGGAAGGAACTAAGAACTCAGTCTAAACGTAGATGGAAAGCTATGCCCCGGAGATAATCCATACACGGGACAATTCCTAGCTGGTCAACACATCGCTGGATTGCTTCTTCCCTGGTTTTTATTTTGCGCTTCGTTGGGGTTCTCAGGACATTTGCATTTACTTTTTCTTGGAGTGTAGTTGTTACCTGCTGTTCGGCGCCTGGCAACACCAGCACGCTGAGCGCTCTGAGCCGCCGGGTCCTTGGCAACGGGGACGCCACAGGCAGACCGCGTTCCCCGTTGCCATATAAGTAATTGCACCTGTCACCTTGTGGTCGTGCAGCAGGACAGCTGCACGACATTATCAATTTAGGGTCTCTGCAGCTATTGGTGCAGATTCCTGTTATATTCTCCCTCAGTGCCTTACACAGATGCCGGTGATAGCTTCCTGTGAGCTATTCCTGCTCTGGAGAATTCCTTGTTCAGTGTTCTGTTATCTGGTCTACCCTGTTCCAGTGGTCCTGAGTCCTGGTGTTCGGAAGCCGGTCATAGGAGTCTTTCCAGCCCTCCAGTTGATTGAAACCTGTGCATGTTATCTCTGGGTTCTCCTTCACTTCTGGTTACTTTCCCGGGGTTGTGAATAGGGTGTGGACAGTATTACCTTTGTTGTCCTTTTCCTTTGGTGGCAGTGCCGCACATATGTTTTGTTTGAGTTTAGTAGTAGCCCCTAGCTCTGTTCTTTATTTAGTTAGAGGTCTCCTTGTTCTCGCCCCGTCTCAGTTTACGTCTTGTCTCCAACTAAGACCGGGGGACATCGGACTTGGGCAGACTTAATCCGCCCTTCAAACGTGGCTGCCGTGGGCCCAAGAACACATAGTCTCGCAGGTGTAGACTGACCACGCGGGTGGAACAACGGAGTTAGGTTCCTAGGGGTTGCTGTTGAACTTCGCTATTATTACAGCATCACGTTTCTGTGCTCTTAACTAACCCACTCAGTATCTTACTTTCTGAGCACAGAGAACGTAACATTATCACCGGCCCAAAACAACAACAACAAAAAGGACTAAATCCGATATTCAAATCAGGGTGGCCTTGAAATTCTGTCCTCATGAATCCGGCAGCATTAGGACAGAATCCCAGCCAGCTTTTGGATTCAGGAACTCACTCAGATGGTGCAGGAAGATCTTCTACAAGCCTCCCCGGGTATGATTCCTGAACCAAAGATGCACCTTCCTGACAGCTTTTCGGGTAACTGAAAATATTTATTTAATTTTAAGGAAGCCTGTAAACTTTATTTTCGTGTAAGGCCCCGGTCCTCAGGTACAGAGTCTCAGCGGGTGGGCATTTTGATGTCTTTGCTTCAAGGCGATGATGAAATCCGATGATGCAGCCTTGCTAACAGTAGATGCCTTCTTTAAGTCATCAGGCCTTTTGTATGATGACCCAGATAGGGAAGCGTCGACTGAGAGCCACCTGCGTGCACTTAAACAGGATAAAAATCCCGCAGAGGCATATTGTACAGAATTTCGCCGTTGGTCGAATGGCTGTGGCTGGAATGATCCTGCCCTGTGCAGTCAGTTTCGCCTCGGTCTGTCTGAAGTAATCAAGGATAGTCTCCTTCAGTATCCAGCTCCGGAGACTTTAGATAAGCTCATGGAGCTTGCTATTAAGATTGATCGTCGTCTCCGAGAGCGGAGGGCTGAAAGAGGGGCTAATTTCAGGTCTAGTCCATGTGTGTATGCTCTCCCTGAGGACGTCGAGGAGCCCATGCAAGTGGGTCTCTCCTGGCTGTCTCCAGAAGAAAGAGCCAGAAGGCTAAATTCAGGGCTCTGCTTATATTGTGGTGGCAAGGGACATGTTGCGCATAACTGCCCAAATAAACAGGGAAACGCTCTGACCAAGTGAATTGTGAGGGGGTTCTCTTGGGTCTGCAGTTAATCTCCTCAAATGATTCCTTGTTAATTCCTGTAAAAATGTATTTTGGAAGTCTCAGTTCATTTGTTTCAGCCTTCATTGACAGCGGAACTGCCGGGAACTTTATGGATCTTGCTTGGGCTCAGGCTTTGGGAGTTCCGCAGCTTCAATTAGATAGACCTATCACTATGCACGTACTAGACGGTGGTCCACTCTCTAATGGGGTAATTACTCATCGGACCCCTCCAGTACAACTGACAGTGGGGGCCTTACATTCCGAAAAAAAATCGTTTTATCTCACCCATTGTCCGGCGGTGCCTGTCGTTTTAGGTCACCCCTGGCTTGCCCTTCATAATCCCACCATAGATTGTCGGTCTGGGGAAATTTCCCGGTGGGGTTCCTTCTGTGTTAAAGGATGTATTTCTAGTCCAGTCCGGGTCGCGGCTGTTACTCCGGAACTCATACCTTCGGTATATCAGGATTTTGCTGACGTTTTCTCTAAGGGTAACGCTGATATCCTGCCACCCCACCGGTCATATGACTGTGCCATTGACCTTGTTCCTGGTGCCACTCTGCCAAAAGGGAGACTTTATGCTTTATCTGGCACCGAGACTAATGCCATGGATGACTATGTACAGGAGAGCCTGAAGAAGGGGTTTATTAGGCCCTCGTAATCTCCGTTAAGTGCAGCGGGGTTTTTTGTTGAGAAAAAAGATGGATCTCTAAGACCATGCATAGACTATCGGGCCTTGAATAAGATTTCTATTAAAAACACCTACCTCTTGCCGTTGATTTCGGTGTTGTTTGATCAGCTCCGCACTGCGGTTATTTTCTCCAAAATCGATCTCAGAGGAGCCTACAACCTCATCCGAATAAGATCTGGGGATGAGTGGAAGACGGCTTTCAGTACTCAGTCCAGACATTATGAATATCTTGTGATGCCGTTCGGGCTCTCTAACGCTCCTGCGGTATTTCAGGATCTTATTAACGACGTCCTCCATGACTTTTTAGGGAAGTTCGTGGTCGTTTATTTGGACATTTTAATTTACTCTGAGTCTCCTGAACAGCATGTTGTCCATGTGCAGCAAGTGCTTCAATGGTTGCGGGAGAACCATTTGTACGCGAAATTGGAGAAATGTGATTTCCACATCACTGAGGTGTCCTTTTTAGGGTATATTATTTCTCCAAAGGGGTTTTTTATGGAACCCAAGAAACTCCAGGCTATCCTAAGCTGGACGCAACCCACTAACTTGAAAGCTATCCAGCGATTTTTGGATTTTGCGAATTATTATAGGCGTTTTATTCATGCCTTTTCAGATTTAGTTGCTCCTATTGTGGCGTTAACAAGAAAAGGAGCTGATTCTTCCAACTGGTCGCCTCAATTCGAGTCTGCCTTCCGGGCCCTAAAACAGGCCTTTGTCTCAGCTCCAGTTCTCAAACACCCCAACCCTGATCTTCCCTTTATTGTCGAGGTGGACGCCTTTCTTTCTCAGGAAGACCCCAAGTCTCTGGTGATACACCCTTGTGCCTTCATATCCAGGAAATTCTCCTCTGCTGAATCCAACTATGATGTTGGTAATCGAGAGTTGCTGGCAGTCAAATGGGCTTTTGAAGAATGGAGGCACTGGCTTGAAGGAGAGAAGCATACCATTACGGTGTTCACTGACCACAAGAATCGGCTAAATGCTCGGCATGCACGTTGGTCGCTGTTTTTACACGATACAAGTTCATCATCACCTACAGGCCTGGTTCTAAGAATACTAAGGCCGATGCCCTGTCACATTGTTTTCTTCCTGCTCACAATAACCACTCTTCCACAACTCCCATTGTCTCAACGTCCGTCATCCGGTCCGGACTCACACAGGATTTGTTCACACAACTTGTCCAGGTTCAGCAGCAGACTCCCAGTGATACTCCTGTTGGTCGTCTCTTCGTACCTGAGTGCTTGAGAGGCAGTGTCCTCACAGAGTTTCATGATAGTAAGGTTGCTGGTCATCCTGGTATTGCTAAAACCTTGGAGTTAATCTCTCGCTCGGTGTGGTGGCCTAAGCTTTCCAAGGATGTTAGGGAATTTGTCCTTTCCTGTCAGGATTGTGCTAAGCACAAAGTGTCCCGATCCTTGCCGGTCGGGCAACTCATGCCTCTTGCAATTCCACTCAAGCCATGGTCACACATTTCCATGGATTTCATGGTGGATCTTCCTCTTTCATCCGGGTTCTGGGTAATTTGGGTAGTTGTGGACCGTTTTAGCAAAATGGCCCACTTCATTGCTTTACCCCGATTACCCTCCGCTCAAGTTCTGGCAGTTCTGTTTCTCCGCCATGTCTTCAGGCTTCATGGTTTACCCATGGATATAGTCTCTGACCGGGGACCACAGTTTATTGCCCGTTTTTGGAAGCGTTTTTGTGCCTCGTTAAACATGAAACTCTGTTTAACATCTAGATACCATCCACAGTCTAACGGGCAGACTGAACGTGTGAATCAGTCATTAAAACAATATTTAAGTCTTTATACTGCCAAACTTCAGAACGATTGGTCAGATTTTCTTCCTCTGGCCGAGTTCGCCTACAATAACGCTTGCCATTCATCCACCAAGGAGTCTCCGTTCTTTTCGGTCCTGGGCTTTCACCCTAGAGCCAATTCCTTTACTCCCCATTATCCAGCTTCTGCTTTGACCTTAACCTCCCGTCTCAGAGTTATTTGGAGAAAAGTACACCTTGCCCTTAAGAAGGCTGCTTTTCGGGAGAAATTTTTTTCTGATAGGTTCCGACGCACATGCACATTTATGGTAGGGGATAAGGTGTGGTTGTCAACCCGTAACCTCAAGCTCTGACAACCCTCAGCTAGATTGGGACCCAGAATTATTGGACCATTCCTTATTGTCAATAAAGTCAATCCAGTGGCTTTTCGGCTACGGTTGCCAAAGTCACTTAAAATCTGTAACACTTTCCATTGTTCTCTATTGAAGCCATATGTCCTTTCCAGGAGATTTCCTCTGAAAATTTTCCAGTGTAGACCTCCGCTGGATGTTCAGGGTCAACAAGAATTCCTAGTGGAGAAGGTCTTAGATTCTAAATTTTCTCGTGGTCGGCTCTATTTTTTGGTTCAATGGAAAGGGTACAGCCCAGAGGAAAGGTCTTGGGTCCTTGACAAGGATTTGCATGCCCCTAGGCTTAGGAGGTTGTTCTTTCAGGAATTTCCTCATAAACCTGGATATAGGGGTTCTTTAACCCCTCCTCAAGGGGGGGAGTACTGTTAGGCAAGGCGGCTCGTGCCAGTGCCCGACCGTTGTTAAGCAATGGTTCCGGCGTGTCATGTCTGCCACGCCTCCTCCTGCTCCCTGCTCGGCGCCTGGCAACGCCAGGATGCTGAGCGCTCTGAGCCGCCGGGTCCTTGGCAACGGGGACACCACAGGCGGACCGACTTCCCCATTGCCATATAAGTAATTGCACCTGTCAGCTTGTGGTCGTGCAGCAGGGCAGCTGCACGACATTATCAATTTAGGGTCTCTGCAGCTATTGGTGCAGATTCCTGTTATATTCTCCCTCAGTGCCTTACACAGATGCCGGTGATGGCTTCCTGTGAGCTGTTCCTGCTCTGGAGAATTCCTTGTTCAGTGTTCTGTTATCTGGTCTACCCTGTTCCAGTGGTCCTGAGTCCTTGTGTTCGGAAGCCGGTCATAGGAGTCTTTCCAGCCCTCCAGTCGATTGAAACCTGTGCCTGTTATCTCTGGGTTCTCATTCACTTCTGGTTACTTTCCCGGTGTTGTGAGCAGCGGCTTCTGCTGCGTCTTGCTGCCTAGGTCGTAGTATTCTTTTGTTATACTTGTTGCTGGTGTTTTTGCGGAGGTTTCCGCCCTAGCTGTCCTCCCTGGTACATGACGGTGCCGTGTAGTGTGTGGACAGTATTACCTTTGTTGTCCTTTTCCTTTGGTGGCAGTGCCACACATACGTTTTGTTTGAGTTTAGTAGTAGCCCGTAGCTCTGTTCTTTATTTAGTTAGAGGTCCCCTTGTTCTTGCCCCGTCTCAGTTTATGCCTTGTCTCCAACTAAGACCGGGGGGCATCGGAGTTGGGCAGACTTAATCCACCCTTCAAATGCGGCTGCCGTGGGCCCAAGAACACATAGTCTCGCAGGTGTAGACTGACCACGCGGGTGGAACAACGGAGTTAGGTTCCTAGGGGTTGCTGTTGAACTTCGCTATTATTACAGTGTCACGTTTCTGTACTCTTAACTAACCCACTCAGTTTCTTACGTTCTGAGCACATAGAACGTAACACTCCCACAGCACTCTCCCGGCAATTCTGGCTTAGATAGCTAGTCATGGAGTTATAAACACCGAATTCCATGACCATATGTCCCGGGAGGTACATGAGATGTCCTTTCGGCTCACTGACCTGACCACCTGTGTTCGCCAAGGCATGTGCGACATCAATTCCTCGGTCCAACAACTCAACAACACAATAGGACACGGCATACAGACCATCGCTGGCCTCCTCGGCCACAGTTTCAGGGAGGCTCCAACACCAGGCCCATCCCCTACCCCTGCCCAGGAACAAAATCCCACTGGGCAGGGCCCTCGGAGGTCAGTGCGCAGACTTACCACTGACCAACATCCCCTTCAGGTGGGGCGGAAAAAGGAGAAAAAATAAATTCTCTCCAGATGCGGCCACATTTCCCAGCACCCATGTTGTTTATGTTCTAAAGTGGTTTTTCAATGGCTTGTGGGACCAGAATGAAATACTCCCTCCTGCTGAATGTGGTTTGTCATCTTCTCTTTCTGTTACCAGCCTGTGATGCAGTAGCCTGTGAACTTGTTGTTATGCACACCAGTGCCAGCAGGAATGTACTGGTGTCTGAACGGAGAGGGATGCAAAACAAATGAACTCACAGACAGACTGGGGAATATGACATTACATACATAGAAGGTGATAGGGTAACAAAATAAACACAAAGTGAACAGAGAAGCCCAAAGGCTAAGAAACTGGGTGTCTCCCTAGTATTAGGAATGCTCAGATGGAAAGAAGCGAGATGTTGTGATTTAATACGTAGAGAACCCGAAATGCTGTTGCTAAGGGCAACAGCAAAACCCTAAAGGGTTACCAACGGGTGTGGCAGTAAACTCCTTGGTCAGAGATGGAATAATAGACACAAGGAGAGTCTCCACAATCCTAGTCCTCACTTGCAGTGCACTGGTTCAGCTTACTGCCACTAAACTGACACCTGAACACCTTGCACAGTGAGAAAGGATTTTGGCAGGCAAGTCTGAGAATACAGCCGCAAACTTGCTAGGTTCACAGAGTAGCAAAAGAACCCCAGCAGGTTAAACGACTGACTCCAGTCTTACTGCTAGGTCTGGATTGGCAGAGTGTAATACCAAATCCCAAGGCCTATTTGCAGTAAGCAACAAACAAATACAAAGTTTACACAGTACTAGCTAGCTTTCAGGAACTGACTAACCAATAAAGATTCAGCAGCATCTGCCTAACCTGAGAAGAGGGTTTATATAGCAGGTGCTGTCCACGCCCCACTCAGACCTCACAGACTGTGAGCACAAAAACCAGCACCGGATCCCCTGCCGTGCACAGAGCCTGTAACCACTGCACAGCAAAAGACCCGAACCGGAGTATCAGCTACGCTCAGGTTACTCCGCTAGCACTTGTCTCCCGGTTGCCATGACGACGTGGCAGCACAGAGCAGGAGACCCTAACAGTACCCCCCCCTCTGACGAGGGGTCAAAGAACCCCTACCACCGGGTTTATCGGGGAACTGCGAGAAGAAAGAGCGTAACAGTCTGGGGGCATGAAGATCACAACTGCGCACCCACGACCGCTCCTCCGGGCCTTACCCCTTCCAGTGCACCAAAAATGACAGCCGACCCCGAACCATCTTGGAGTCAAGAATCCTTTCAACAACAAACTCCCTCTGGCCACGTATCAGAAGAGGGGAAGGTCTTCCACTGGAAGAAGGATTACTAATCGCCCGTTTTAAAAGGGAACAATGAAATGTTTTATTGATACCCAAAGAACGGGGTAGATCTAACTGAAATGCCACCGGATTGATAACCCTAGTGATCTTATAAGGACCGATGAACCGGGGGCCTAACTTATGAGATGGCTGTCTCAACTTCAAATTCTTGGTAGACAACCAGACGAAGTCTCCTAATTTGAAGCTGCAGGGTCTTTTCCGCTTATCAAAAAACCCTTTTGGTCACTAATGACACAGACACAAGGGCTTTCTTCACTTTCCTCCAAATACCTCTAAGGACCGAAACCACAGAGGAACCACCAGGCGTGGAGTCCTGGGGGTCAAAAGAATTGGCCTTAGGATGATGCCCGTACACACAAAGGAAGGGAGAGATCCCTGTAGCAGAGTGAGCCGCGTTGTTATAGGCAAACTCCGCCATGGACAGATGAGCAACCCAGTCAGTCTGACACTTGGAGACATAACACCTGAGGAACTGCTCCAAGGACTGGTTCACCCTTTCAGTCTGCCCATTAGACTGCGGATGGTAGCCTGACGACAAGCTGACAGAAATCTGGAGATCGGAACAAAATGCCCTCCAGAATTTGGCCACAAACTGGGATCCGCGGTCAGAGACCACATCAAGTGGCAACCCGTGGAGGTGCACAACATGCAGCATAAATAATTCAGACAGGCGTCTGGCCGATGGCAGCCCAACCAACGGAACGAAGTGCGCCATCTTCGAAAACCTGTCAACGACAACCCAGATGGCTGTCATTCCCGAGGATTTGGGCAAGTCCACCACAAAATCCATTGAAATGTGGGTCCATGGCTTAGATGGAATAGAGAGTGGATGTAATGGGCCAACAGGAACCCCTCTAGGAGTCTTATTTCGGGCACAGATGTCACATGCCCGACCCCACTGATCCACATCCCTAGCCACCGAGGGCCACCACACCGCCCTAGATAGCAACTCCCGAGTTTTGGCAATACCCGGGTGACCTGCTGACTTCTTGGCATGGAATTCCAGGAACACTCGCTGTCTTAACCTAGGAGGCACAAACAAAAGACCTACCGGAAGGTCTGGAGGAGCCTGCTCCTGTGTTCTAAGGACTAATGACAAGAGGTCCTGGGTAATGCCCACTTTAATACATGATGGGGACACAATGGGCAATGGCTCCTCGGTGGTCTCCTGGATTGGAGCAAAACTCTGCGAGAGCGCATCAGCCTTGATGTTTTTTGACCCAGGGCGATATGTTATCAAAAAATTAAAGCGAGCAAAAAACAAAGCCCATCGTGCCTGCCTGGCATTGAGGCGCTTTGCTGACTCTAAATATGCCAAATTCTTATGGTCGGTGAGAATTGAGACCACAAACTTAGCCCCCTCAAGCCAGTGTCTCCACTCCTCGAGTGCATCCTTAATAGCCAACAATTCCCGGTTACCCACGTCATAATTCATCTCGGCAGGCGAAAATTTACGGGAAAAGTAAGCACAGGGATGAAGGCGATTATCAGACACCCCCATCTGAGAGAGCACTGCCCCAATACCCATCTCAGAGGCATCCACCTCCACCACAAAAGGACGCTCTGGATCTAGGTGTCGCAGCACCTTGGCCGAGACAAATGCCCTTTTGAGACGGGCAAAAGCCGCTTTGGCCTCACAAGACCAGTGAGCAACATCCGCCCCTTTCTTAGTGAGTGCCACCAAGGGCGCCACTATAGACGAAAATCCAGCGATAAATCGTCTATAAAAATTCGCAAAGCTCAGAAAACGCTGAAGCGCCTTCAAACTAGTGGGCTGCACCCAATCCAGGACTGCCTGTACCTTGGAACCCTCCATTTGGAAACCTTCTGGGGAGATAATATATCCTAGAAATGCGATTTGCTGAACTTCAAATTCGCACTTCTCCAGCTTCGCCCCAAGCCGGTGGTCTCTGAGTTTCTGGAGGACTAAGCGTACATGCTTCCGATGTTCCTCCAGGGAATGGGAGAAGATTAGGATGTCATCTAAGTATACAACTAAGAATCTATCCAAATATTCCCTGAGCACATCGTTCATGAAGTCCTGGAAGACTGCCGGGGCATTACAGAGCCCAAAAGGCATCACCAAATATTCATAATGCCCTGAGTGGGTATTAAAGGCAGTCTTCCATTCATCCCCCTCTCTTATTCGGATTAGATTGTACGCACCGCGTAGGTCAATCTTAGAAAAAATGGTGGCAGTACGAAGCTGGTCAAACAAGACCGAAATGAGAGGCAGTGGGTATGAGTTTTTAATCGTGATACGGTTCAATTCCCTGAAGTCGATGCAGGGTCGCAACGAACCGTCCTTTTTACCCACGAAGAAGAACCCCGACCCAACTGGAGACTGTGAAGGTCTGATAAATCCCTTAGCCAAGTTCTCCTGAATGTACTCTGCCATAGCCTGAGTCTCAGGACGTGACAGGGAGTACAACCTGCTCTTGGGAAGCTTAGCATTCGGCAACAAATCAATGGCACAGTCATAGGGGCGATGGGGAGGTAGTACCTCTGCAACTCTTTTGGAGAACACGTCCGCAAAATCTGCATAACATCCTGGCAATCCTGGCAAACTTAGCTGCGAAAGCCTGACTGGAAGGCTCAAGCAACTCCTGAAACAATCAGCACCCCAACTAAGAATCTCCCCAGAGACCCAGTCAAATTGAGGATTGTGGGCCCTTAACCAGGGTAACCCCAACACCAATGGGGCAAAAGTACAGACAGTCACATAAAAGGACAATTTTTCAGAGTGTGTGGCTCCAATAAACAAAGAAATCTGGCTAGTGCAAGAGGTAATTTTACCCTGGGATAATGGTTCCCCGTTTAACCCACAAATCTCAATTTCCGATGCCAAGGGTACTAAGGGAACAGAGTGTTTCCTGTGCGAATTGGCGGCCCATAAAGACCCCGTCGGCCCCACTGTCCACAAAGGCCTCAGTCTTGACAGTTTGACCGAGGATCTTCAAGGTCACCGGAATGATAAAAGTCTTCTTGGGAAATTCTGACTTCTGGCCTGACAGGATATTTCCCATCACCCTCAGGCCCTGAAGTTTTCCGGCTTTTCTGGGCATGATACTACCACATGACCTTTATTCCCACAGTACAAACATAACCCCTGCTGTCTCCTCCGCGTCTTATCACGCGAGGAGAGGCGGGTAGCCCCAATCTGCATAGGCTCCTCGGAAAATTCCTCAGAGTCTGAGGTTCCCTTGGGAAAGAAGGAAACCTCGGTTTCCCTTTCAAGCCTACGCTCTCTCAGCCGTCTATCCACCCGAATGGATAACTGCATGAGCTAATCCAAGCTATCAGGCAAGGGATATTGTACCAGTTGGTCTTTTAACTGGTTAGAAAGACCTCTTCGGTACTGGTGTCTCAGGGCTGGGTCATTCCACTGGGTATCATGGGCCAACCTCCGAAACTGCGTACAATAAACCTCAACTGGCCTTCGCCCTTGCTTAAGGATCGAAATCTGAGCCTCGGCTGAGGCCGTCTTGTCAGGGTCATCAAACAACATGCCCAGTGCCGTAAAAAAAGCATCAACACTTTTAAGCGACGGACAGTCAGGCTGCAACCCATATGCCCAGACCTGTGGGTCTCCTTGTAGCAAGGAAATCACTATGCCCACCCGCTGAATCTCCGACCCAGAAGACTGAGGCCTAAGCTGGAAATATAGCTTGCAGCTCTCCTTGAAACAAAAGAACTGCGAGCGATCTCCAGAAAAACGATCCGGGAGATTTACTTTCGGCTCCTTAACCCCTGAAGGCACTGCTGCTGCGGGAGCTCCGCCAGCGGCCTGCGAGGTGTGCATTTTAATGGACAATTCATTAAATTGTCGAGTCAGGACCTGCACCTGATCGACCACCTGTTGCAAAGTATTTTGAGGGGTATGCTCCATATTCCCACAAAATTTCAACAGGAGTATTAGGCTGCTGAATATGTTATGCACACCAGTGCCAGCAGGAATGTACTGGTGTCTGAACGGAGAGGGATGCAAAACAAATGAACTCACAGACAGACTGGGGAATATGACATTACATACATAGAAGGTGATAGGGTAACAAAATAAACACAAAGTGAACAGAGAAGCCCAAAGGCTAAGAAACTGGGTGTCTCCCTAGTATTAGGAATGCTCAGATGGAAAGAAGCGAGATGTTGTGATTTAATACGTAGAGAACCCGAAATGCTGTTGCTAAGGGCAACAGCAAAACCCTAAAGGGTTACCAACGGGTGTGGCAGTAAACTCCTTGGCCAGAGATGGAATAATAGACACAAGGAGAGTCTCCACAATCCTAGTCCTCACTTGCAGTGCACTGGTTCAGCTTACTGCCACTAAACTGACACCTGAACACCTTGCACAGTGAGAAAGGATTTTGGCAGGCAAGTCTGAGAATACAGCCGCAAACTTGCTAGGTTCACAGAGTAGCAAAAGAACCCCAGCAGGTTAAACGACTGACTCAAGTCTTACTGCTAGGTCTGGATTGGCAGAGTGTAATACCAAATCCCAAGGCCTATTTGCAGTAAGCAACAAACAAATACAAAGTTTACACAGTACTAGCTAGCTTTCAGGAACTGACTAACCAACAAAGATTCAGCAGCATCTGCCTAACCTGAGAAGAGGGTTTATATAGCAGGTGCTGTCCACGCCCCACTCAGACCTCACAGACTATGAGCACAAAAACCAGCACCGGATCCCCTGCCGTGCACAGAGCCTGTAACCACTGCACAGCAAAAGACCCGAACCGGAGTATCAGCTACGCTCAGGTTACTCCGCTAGCACTTGTCTCCCGGTTGCCATGACGACGTGGCAGCACAGAGCAGGAGACCCTAACACTTGTCTCACCTTCCTCTTCAGATTGTGGTCTGGCTAGTTGGGTTTGGGTATTGTGTCTAGATTCTTCCTCAATTTGCCCCACATCTTCCTCAGCCAGGGTATTGAGACCAGTCTCTTGTTGTGTTTGATGGCCAGTAGATGGGGTTGCTTGACTACTGGTTACTGTCATCCTATTTTGCCCACAGACAGGTGTTTGTTGCTGTGCCATGTTGTTATGTTTGTACAAATATTTATTTTTCATTACACAACATTATCTAATATTGTTTTGCCTAGTAAAAATACTTTTAACCCATACACTTTGGTCTGAAATTGTGTTTATATTATTGTGTGTGAAAAGTTTTACATTGTAGCTAAATATACAAATGTTGTTTTTTTCTGCTTGTGTCAGTTACCTAAAAACATGGGATGTAGCATATAGAAAAATAAATAAATATACTTCACATGTATCTTGCTCCTTAGACAATATAAGGGCAGGAATCTGGTTACTATGGGACCAGCCATCTTAAATATAACTCACATCTGACCTAATTAATCCATAGGAAGGTATTATTTAAAGCAGGAGTTACTAACATGTTAGGATCAGGGGCATTATGTTGGGAATATTGTTATATGAAACACACAACAAATGTAGGAATCAGGAAAACATGGCATGTATGTGGGATATAAAGGAACTTAATTTGTTTTTATTTTCTAAAAATATACAGCAATTGATACACAAACAAGACATGTTTGACATGTGCAGGGCCTTTCCTAGACAATTTGGCTCCCAGTGCGAGATTTCAAAATGCGCCCCCCCCCCCATTGCTATAAAAATAATTGCGTGCCCCCCCATATAGCCATAAAAAGAAAAAGCATGCGCGCGCTCCCGACAAGGGTGTGTGGCCTGATTAAAATGGGCGTGGTCTCATTAAAGTGGGTGTGGTCTCGTCTGATTTCATCACGCCCACCACAGGGGGAAAAAATAAAAATAAAAAAAGACCCCTTTTTACACATTACAGCAGGCAAGTGTCCCCATATTATACAGCGCGGCAGGCAGGTGTCCCCATTTTACACAGCGCGGCAGGCAGGTGTCCCCATTTTACACAGTACAGTAGGCAGATATCCCCATTTTACACAGTACGCAGGCAGGTGTCCCCATTTTTCACAGTGCGGCAAGCAGGTATCCCCATTTTACACAGTACGGCAGGCAGATATCCCCATTTTACACAGTACGGCAGGCATATATCCCCATTTCACACAGTACGCAGGCAGGTGCCCCCATTTTACACAGTGCGGCAGGCAGGTATCCCCATTTTACACAGTACGGCAGGCAGATATCCCCATTTTACACAGTACGCAGGCAGGTGTCCCCATTTTACAAAGTGCGGCAGGCAGGTATCCCCATTTTACACAGTGCGGCAGGCAGGTATCCCCATTTTACAAAGTGCGGCAGGCAGGTATCCCCATTTTACGCAGTGCGGAAGGCAGGTATCCCCATTTTACACAGTACGGCAGGCAGATATCCCCATTTTACACAGTACGCAGGCAGGTGCCCCCATTTTACAAAGTGCGGCAGGCAGGTATCCCCATTTTACACAGTGCGGTAGGCAGGTATCCCCAATTTACACAGTGCGGCAGGCAGGTATTCCCATTTTACACAGTACGCAGTCAGGTATCCCCATTTTACACAGTGCGGCAGGCAGCGTTTCCCATTTTACACAGTGCGGCAGGCAGGTGTCCCCATTTTACAAAGTGCGGCAGGCAGGTATCCCCATTTTACACAGTGCGGCAGGCAGGTATCCCCATTTTACAAAGTGCGGCAGGCAGGTATCCCCATTTTACACAGTGCGGAAGGCAGGTATCCCCATTTTACACAGTACGGCAGGCAGATATCCCCATTTTACACAGTACGCAGGCAGGTGCCCCCATTTTACAAAGTGCGGCAGGCAGGTATCCCCATTTTACACAGTGCGGAAGGCAGGTATCCCCATTTTACACAGTGCGGCAGGCAGGTATTCCCATTTTACACAGTACGCAGTCAGGTATCCCCATTTTACACAGTGCGGCAGGCAGCGTTTCCCATTTTACACAGTGCGGCAGGCAGGTATCCCCATTTTACACAGTGCGGCAGGCAGGTATTCCCATTTTACACAGTGCGGCAGGCAGGTGTCAAGTGGGGGGGGGAAGGAAGGGTGAGAGAGAGAGAGATAGAGATAATACTTACATCTTCCCGCTCTTCGGGTCCCGCCGACTCACGTCCCTCGCGCCGGCCGCCTCCTCCTTCCAGGCTTATCTCCTCTTCTCCCTCTCCCCGAGTGCTCCTGCCCGGGGGGCGGGGCTTTGCGGAATGACGCGTTTGCATCGTGATGTCACGACGCAAACGCGTCATTCCGCGAAACTCCGCCCCCCGAGCAGGAGCGCTCGGGAAGAGGAAGGAGAGGAGATAAGGAGTAACAAAGTGCCGCGGCGGGCGCCCCGTGCAGTTGTACGGCTCGCCCGCCGCTAGAAACGGCACTGGACATGTGCAATACACATGTATTTGCTAATAATAAACATGTGTGCTGCTTGAGAGATTAACATATTTTGCTAAAGTTTAACATAATAACATTTCCAGGGAGTGTAAATGTACATACCATCTCTGAGAGTGCTAAAGCTACAATGGACTGTTGATGCGTTTGCATTGCAAACAGCTGCGTCCTATTGCCAATGATTAGCTAGGTGTGCCCTGTCAGGCACCTGTGGCGGCCGTTCGCTAGCTTTGCACAGCCCTAAACTTACTCTGCTGCTGCGAACGCCTGGTGTTTACCAGCAACGGGCAGCTTCTATGTTTCTATGTTTCTTTGCTGCGGGGTGATAACCATGCCTACAGACCTTAGCATACTCCCCCACAAGACACCCACCTTCATGCCCCTTTTCGCTAGCCAGCGAAGCCATTCCCCCGCACCACCTTCAACACGCCTCTTTGTCATTGCATGGCTGTGAACACAGAAAGCGTGTGTATTTCTGCATATTCGTCGTACGGCGGACTTGGTACATGCGCATTTAGTACTTTGCACATGCGTATTTGGCTAAATCCCGCTGCTTGCGATGCGAAGAATCACTGCAATCAACACGGAATGACCCCCTTAACACCTCAGTAAATTTGATTTAACCATCCATGCAGAGCCATGGATATACATAAAACATGGACTGTAGGAGTGCCTTGAAGAGAACGTTTGAGAATCTTTTGGACTATATAGCCAATCTGGATAAATGTGACTGTTTAAAGCAGAGGATCTCCACCATGGTATCCTGTCTCTAGGTCGACCACACTTAGATCGACACTGTCTAGGTCGACCACTATTGGTCGACAGTAAGTAGGTCGACATGGTTCCTTGGTCAATAGGGACTCTAGGTCGACATGACAAAAGCTCGACATGAGTTTTTCACTTTTTTAAAACTTTTTAACTTTTTCATACTTTACAATTCAAGTGGACTACAATTGGGAACGGTAACTTCTGCCGAGTGCAGCGGTAGCGGAGCAAGGCACCTTGCCCGAAGTTTGCTCGCCATGCGAGGGGACACGGTGCACTAATTGGGGATCCTGGTCACTGTACAGCCGGAACATGCAGTCAGGGGAGGCAGTGACTCCCCTGTCATTACTGATTTAAATAATACAAAGAAGATACTTATGACATATATTCTGCGTCGTAAGTATCTGCTTTAGCCTTCATATTATTTTAATAATTTTTACCCTGTAAATAACTTTGTTAAATGTGTGTCGGAGGCACCGTTGTCAGTGCCTCCCGCTGTCAGTGTAAAGGGCCAGAACCGGAGGGCGGGACCAAGCACTGGGCAGTGAAAGCCCATTAAAAAAATCAGTAGAAGCGGCATTTACTAGAAGTGCCGCTTTGACAGGGGCGTGTTTTCAGCTCACATGAAAGTACGCCCCTGTCACTGAGGAAGCTGTGATAGGGCACTGGGCAGGGCCGGCCCTGTCATTACATCTGGACCTGGTACAAGCAAAGATGGCCCTAGACACCGCCGAGATGCTGCGGGGTCGTAAACAGGAATGCAGTGTGGTCGTGGTGAGGACGGAGAGAAAGGGTCCCCTCCTCTTAGTTAACAGCTACTGCAAAACAAAATCGCCCCCTTCTTAATCTCTGCCAGTGCTCCCTCCTATCCACAGGGCCAGGCCAGCCCCCTTCTTCCCTTCTACCTCACAATCTCTTGTTAACATGACTAGGCCAGCCCACTTAAGCCCTGTGCGGGGTGTGCTCTCTCCCAGCCAGAGGACCAAGCCCCGCAACACTTCTTCCCGTCCTCGATTCCCCTCAGTCTACTCTGCACTATCCAGGCTGAAAGACCAAGCCCTCCCCCTTCTTCCACTCAGCCAGCCCAGTCCCCGATTCCCTTCTAACCTGCTCTGGTCCAGATGGAGGATCAGACACCATCCCCTTCTTCTCCTCAGCAGTCCCCAGTTCCCTTTTCCCTGGTCTGTCCCTGCCAGAGGACCAAGCCTCGCCCCCTTCCTCACAGCCAGCCCTGCCCCTGCTTCCTTTCTAACCTGCTATGTCCCAGTCAGAGGATCAGGCCATGCCCCCTTCTTCCCCTCAGTCAGTCCCAACTTTCCCTCTACCAAGTGCTGTCCCAGCTTGAGGACCAAGCCCCGCCCCTTTCTTCCACACAGCCAGCCTGCAACTATCCCTCTACTCTGCTCTGTCGCGGCCGGAGGATCAGGCCCTGTCCTCTACTTACCCTCAGTCAGTCCTCACTTACCCTCTACCTAGCACTGTCCCAGCTGTAGGTCCAAACCCCGCCCCATCCTTCCACCACTTCTCTTCTGATTTATCCTGCTCTCTCCCAAGGGCCCTGTCTCCTCCTACCACTCTACCATGTCGCAGTGTCGCCCTTGACTGACTCTAAAGCTCCGGTGGACAGAAAGAGAACTTCATCATGGTAAGTTCATGTGGAGGGTGGCACAAGGATGTGTAAAATGTTATTGTGCGGAATGTAGTGCAGTGCAGTCATTTAGTGTAGTGATGTAGTGCGGTGTATTAGGGGGTATTTAGTGAAGTGATGTAGTGCAGCATATAAGGGCGTATTTAGTGTAGTAATGTAGTGCGGCGTATTTAGTGTAGTGTAGTAGTGCGGCGTATAAGGGCGTATTTAGTGTAGTGTAGTAGTGTGGCGTGTAAGGGGTATTTAGTGTATTGATGTACTGCGGCGTATAAGGTGGTATTTAGTGTAGTGATGTAGTGCGGCGTATAAGGGTGTATTTAGTGTATTGATGTAGTGCAGCGTATAAGGGCGTATTTAGGCCCTCATTCCGAGTCGTTCGCTCGGTATTTTTCATCGCATCGCAGTGAAATTCCGCTTAGTGCGCATGCGCAATATTCGCACTGCGACTGCGCCAAGTATCTTTGCTATGAAGATAGTATTTTTACTCACGGCTTTCTCATCGCTCCGGCGAACGTAATGTGATTGATAGGAAATGGGTGTTACTGGGCGGAAACACGGCGTTTTATGGGCGTGTGGCTGAAAACGCTACCGTTTCCGGAAAAAACGCAGGAGTGGCCGGAGAAAAGGGGGAGTGGTTGGGCGAACGCTGGGTGTGTTTGTGACGTCAAACCAGGAACGACAAGCACTGAACTGATCGCACAGGCAGAGTAAGTCTGGAGCTACTCTAAAACTGCTAAGTAGTTTGTGCTCGCAATATTGCGAATACATCGGTCGCAATTTTAAGATGCTAAAATACACTCCCAGTAGGCGGCGGCTTAGCGTGTGTAACTCTGCTAAATTCGCCTTGCGACCGATCAACTCGGAATGAGGGCCTTAGTGTAGTGATGTAGTGCGCATATCAGGGCGTATTTATTGTAGTGATGTAGTGCGCGTATAAGGGCGTATTTAGTGTAATGATGTAGTGTGCGTATAAGGGTGTATTTAGTGTAGTGCCGTAACTAGGCATTTTAGCGCTGTGTGCAAGAAATGACATTGGCGCCCCCCCCATGCAAGATAGGGGCAGTGCGCGCCGTAGGCGCGTGAAAAATATATAGGGGCGTGGCTTCATGGGGAAGGGGCGTGGCCACAAAATAATAGCAATTCATACTACGGTGCACAGTAGTGTCCATTATTCAAATTACGCTGCACAGTAGCGCCACTACACCAGGTAGAGCCCCTTTTATACATTACAGCAGACAGCGTCCCCCTTTTTACACATTACAGCAGACAGTCCCCCTTTTTACACATTGCGGCAGCCAGTCCACCTGTTTTACACATTACCCCTTTTTACACATTGCGGCAGCCAGTCCCCCTTTTTACACATTGCGGCAGCCAGTCCCCCTTTTTACACATTGCGGCAGCCAGGACCTTTTTACACATTGCGGCAGCCAGGACCCCTTTTTACACATTGCGGCAGCTAGTCCCCCTTTTTACACATTGCGGCAGCCAGTCCCCCTTTTTACACATTGCGGCAGCCAGTCCCCCTTTTTACACATTGCGGCAGCCAGGACCCCTTTTTAAACATTGCGGCAGCCAGTCCCCCTTTTTACACATTGCGGCAGCCAGTCCCCCTTTTTACACATTGCGGCAGCCAGGACCCCTTTTTAAACATTGCGGCAGCCAGGCCCCCTTTTTACACATTGCAGCAGCCAGGCCCCCTTTTTACACATTGCGGCAGCCAGTCCCCCTTTTTACACATTGCGGCAGCCAGGACCCCTTTTTACACATTGCGGCAGCCAGGACCTTTTTACACATTGCGGCAGCCAGGACCCCTTTTTACACATTGCGGCAGCTAGTCCCCCTTTTTACACATTGCGGCAGCCAGTCCCCCTTTTTACACATTGCGGCAGCCAGTCCCCCTTTTTACACATTGCGGCAGCCAGGACCCCTTTTTAAACATTGCGGCAGCCAGTCCCCCTTTTTACACATTGCGGCAGCCAGGACCCCTTTTTAAACATTGCGGCAGCCAGGCCCCCTTTTTACACATTGCGGCAGCCAGGACCCCTTTTTACACATTGCGGCAGCCAGGACCCCTTTTTACACATTGCGGCAGCCAGTCCCCCTTTTTACACATTGCGGCAGCCAGTCCCCCTTTTTACACATTGCGGCAGCCAGGACCCCTTTTTAAACATTGCGGCAGCCAGTCCCCCTTTTTACACATTGCGGCAGCCAGGACCCCTTTTTAAACATTGCGGCAGCCAGGCCCCCTTTTTACACATTGCAGCAGCCAGGCCCCCTTTTTACACATTGCGGCAGCCAGTCCCCCTTTTTACACATTGCGGCAGCCAGGACCCCTTTTTACACATTGCGGCAGCCAGGACCCCTTTTTACACATTGCGGCAGCCAGGATCCCTTTTTACACATTGCGGCAGCCAGTCCCCCTTTTTACACATTGCGGCAGCCAGTCCCCCTTTTTACACATTGCGGCAGCCAGGCCCCCTTTTTACACATTATGGCAGACGGTGTCCCCCAGAGAGAGAGAGAGAGAGAGAGAGAAAGAGAGAGAGATACATACTTACCTTCTCCCCGCTGACAGGCTCCTCGTGCTGGCATCTCCCTCTCTGTGCAGGCAGCTGAGAAGGAGGAGGAGGGAGGGGGACTGGAGCCGCAGCAGCGCTATGTCATTGGTAGTAAGCGCCGCTGCAGCATCTTCCTCTCCTTCTGTATTGGCTGCCCGGCGCTGCTGTGGATGCTGGGATGCGGTTCCTCCATCCCAGCATCCACAGCAGCGCCGGGCAGCCTATACGGAAGGAGAGGGGGGTGCTGCAGCGGCGCTTACTACCAATGATATAGCGCTGCTGCGGCTCCAGTCCCCCTCCCTCCTTCTCCTTCTCACCTGCCCGGCGCTAGCCTGTAGCTCACCTCCCTGCACAGCGCGGCTGCGGCGCACGGCGCAGACTTAGAGGCGGCATGTAATGAGTCAATTTGACTCATTACATGCCGCTGGCCGTGCGCCCTCAGGGCAACTGCGCTGTGTGCCAAGTCCACTTGGCACACACGTAGTTACAGCCCTGATTTAGTGTAGTGATGTAGTGCGGCGTATAAGGGTGTATTTAGTGTACTGATGTAGTGTGTGTAAAAGGGCGTATTTAGTGTAGTGATGTAGTGCGCGTATAAGGGGTTATTTAGTGTAGTGATGTAGTGCGGCGTATAAGGGGGTATTTAGTGTAGTGATGTAGTGCGGCATATAAGGGGGTATTTAGTGTAGTGATGTAGTGCGGCGTATAAGGGGGTATTTAGTGTAGTGATGTAGTGCAGCATATAAGGGGGTATTTAGTGTAGTGATTTAGTGTAGAGACTTACTATGACATATAGGGGGGTGTACAGTAGTGATTTAGTGCCTCATACTGAGGGGGATATCGTGTACTGATGTAGTGCAGTGTACAGTGGGTATGTAGTGTAGTGATTTAATGCTGCGTAAAGAGTTAGTGAGGTAATGTCGACATTTTGAAGAGATTTAGTGAAGTGATGTGATGTGTAGTGGGGATGTAGGTTCCCTCAGTCTACCCTGCTGCTGTTGAGATGGGATGTCAGGGAGACACACAAGGAAGGAAGCATGTGGTGGAAGCGCTGTTGTGGATTAAGCACGTTCACTGATAGCAGCCAGTTTTTAAGTGCCTTGTATTTCTCTAGTGGGGGGGATATATATTTTTGCACCTGGGTCCACCACTTGCTAGACCCACCAGGTTCTGCTTCGGGCTGGCCACCGCGATCAGAGCTCTCAGCTCCAATCAGGCAGCTCAGCTGGGAGCCGGCAGCAGCGGGAGCTTACGAGCCATAACTCCAAGAGCAGTAAGTGAGGGCAGCGAGGAGCATAAAATATGCCCACGGGAGTAGGGCAGCTGTGCATGACCAGCAGCACTCCTCCCATGTGCCTTTGCGGAAACAGTGATATTGTCTCCCTGCAGCCATCGCGCCATTCCACAAAGCGCACTAGCATTACTAATGTGGGGTATTACTGAGTGGCATTATGTCATTACTAATGTGGGGTATTATGTGTACAGTGGCTGCTAATACTGTGTGGTGTAATGTGTATAATGGGCACTACTGTGTGGTGTAATGTGAATAATGAGCGATACGGTATGTGTAATGTCAACAAGGATTGTTACGGTATGGTGTAATGTCAACCAGGAGCATTACGGTATGGTGTAATGACAACAAGGATTGTTATGGTATGGTGTAATGTCAACCAGGAGCGTTACGGTATGGTGTAAATGTCAACAAGGAGGATACGGTATATGTAATGTCAACAAGGAGCGTTACCAGTGTGGTGTAATGTCACCAGTTTTTGGCCCGCGAAGCACACTGTCCCTATTTCACATATGGGGTCACCAAGGCTCTTGATGTCATAGGGCACTAAAATGAGGGTCGCTATGGGTGAGGGGTGATGGGTGTTGCTGGCTGCTGCTGTGATCCATGCTGCTACGTTACAGCTGCTTTGCTGGGAGATGGCTGCTGGGTCAGAGGCGGAGCTAGCAGCAGTGCTAGGGGGCACCAGCCAAAAGCTTGCCTTGGGCATCAAATTGGTTAGGGCCGGTTCTGCGTACAAGGCTGTGTAAGGCGCGGGCGCCACATTTAGGAGGGTGCCTGATTACAGAGTTGTTTGCACCCTATCCAGAACCTCTGGCCGCTACTGCAATCGGTGCTCTGATTGGGTAGTGGTCACTGGTCCTTTAGTCACAAGCTACAGTAAAATCTGTTTCCACCATCCTCTCACATCCTGTCTGTCTGCCTGTCTGTCTCTTTCCTCTGTGTGTCTCTTTCCATCATCCTCTCACATCCTCTGCCTGTCTTTCTGCCTGTCTGTCTCTTTCCTCTATGTGTCTCTTTCCACCATCCTCTCACATTCTCTGTCTGTCTGTCTCTTTCCACCATCCTCTCTCATCCTCTGTCTGTCTGCCTGTCTGTCTCTTTCCTCTGTGTATCTCTTTCCACCATCCTTTCACATCCTCTGCCTGTCTCTTTCCTCTATGTGTCTCTCTCCACCATCCTCTCACAGCCTCTGTCTGTCTGCCTGTCTCTTTCCTCTGTGTGTCTCTTTCCATCATCCTCTCACATCCTCTGCCTGTCTTTCTGCCTGTCTGTCTCTTTCCTCTATGTGTCTCTTTCCACCATCCTCTCACATTCTCTGTCTGTCTGTCTGTCTGTCTCTTTCCACCATCCTCTCTCATCCTCTGTCTATCTGCCTGTCTGTCTCTTTCCTCTGTGTGTCTCTTTTCACCATCCTTTCACATCCTCTGCCTGTCTCTTTCCTCTATGTGTCTCTCTCCACCATCCTCTCACACCCTCTGTCTGTCTGCCTGTCTCTTTCCTCTATGTGTCTCTTTCCACCATCCTCTCACATCCTCTGTCTGCCTGTGTGTCTCTTTCCTCTATGTATCTTTCCACCATCCTCTCACATCCTCTGTCTGCCTGTCTGTCTCTTTCCTCTATGTGTTTCTTTCATCATCCACTCACATCCTCTGTCTGTCTGTCTGTCTGTCTCTTTCCTCTATGCAGGGCCGTCTTAACAGCAGTGTGGGCCCCTGGGCACAGCAATGCACTGGGGCCCCTACCCATCCTCCATGGGTGGGGGTGCTATCAGCGGCAGCTTTGATGTCCCGCGGGAGGGTAGGGGGTGTTCTATCTTCCGCTCAGCATGTAGGACCTGGAGCAGTAATTTCTGCTAATTAATCCTTTACTGCACAGATTGGGTGGGAGGGAGAACACTAAACTGTAGAAGGGGGCACTGGGCTGAATGAAGGGGCCCCGGTACATGACTTCCAGCGCGGTATGGGGTGTTTAATATGTAAAGGAGGGGTCGATAGTGGAGTGGGCTCAATATTCATAATTTTCTGGTGAGACAGCAGCTTGCTTGACTGCAGATATCTCAAGTTCCTGGAAAAAGATTTCTTAGCTTTGAATGGGATAAAAAATTAGAGTGTCTCCCTTGTCAGGAGGTACTGGGGACTTGGGGATCAGAGTTCAGGAGCCAAAGCAATCCACCAACAAATATATAAAACTGCAATCCAGGCGTGAAGAGCTGGAGCAGGGACCAGCTGCTTGAAGGCTGATATCTCTGGTTCTTTGCATAGTAGAGACAAGCTGCCAGTGTCCACCGAAAGTGGAGTGTCCCAGCTTTTGAAATGTTCCCTTAGAAAAACTGTAAGTCATACAGAGCCCGAGATATCTGGCTGGGAAAAGCAATTAACAGGCTTGGATGGGGACCACTGCTTTGAAGTCGGATATCTCTGGTTCCCTAGGGCCGATTTTCAAAAATCTGGTACCCCTGGAAAGAGGGGACCCTCAGCTATCAGCCTAGGGCCCTTATACTCCTGGGGCCCTTGGGCAAGAGCCCACTGAGCCCATACGAAAAGACGGCCCTGCCTCTATGTGTCTCTTTCCACCATCCTCTCACATCCTCTGTCTGTCTGTGCCTGTCTACCTCTTTCCTCTATGTGTCTCTTTCCACCATCTTCTCACACTCTCTGTCTGTCTGCCTCTGACAGGGGGGAGGGATCTTGGGACGTCGGCGGTAACTGGCATTGGCTTGGGGGTGGTAGCGGGTATCAGCTCGGCAACGGTAGGGGTCATCAGCGGGACTCAGCGAATATTATGGTTGTACTGCCTCACCAGCCACTGACCTCACCGCATGCCACTGCTGTAAGGAGAAAACAACACCAAAAAAAGTGAAAAAACTCATCTCTATCTTTTGTCATGTTGACATAGTGCATGTCGACCTAGAGTCCCTGTCGACCTACTTACTGTTGACCAAGTGGTCGACCTAGACACTGTCGAGCTAAGTGTGGTCGACCTTGCATACCACACCCCTCCATAGCTCCCATCATGACCCTCTCCAGGAGGGACAGAATGCTCTGCTCCTGCTCTTCCCTCTTACTGTAGGATTGCCCTCACCTGTGCTGAAACACCTTTCTCATCCATTTACCTGTTCAACACAGGTGCCGGCAATAAAACATTACGAGGGAAGTCCAGGAGCAGAGCATTGTGTCCCTCCTGGAGAGGATCATGTTGGCAGGTATGCCCCTCCAACATTATCCTCAAGTACCACTAAGTCGGTGACAGGTAGGGTAATTACTGAGCAAGCAAAATAGAATAAATCATCAAAACATGACCTGTTTGGGACACTGAGCATAAAAGTCGAGAATCCCTGGTCAAGAGGATAATATAACAGAACGCACTGGTACGTTTTAGCTCCTCTGATGACTCCTACCCACCTCACCCCACTTGCTAAAAAAATCTTCCTGCGCCATTTCAACATGTAATAGACTTTCCCCCACACAATGCTGCTTCTGTGTACATCATACAATCACTGTTCATGTTCGCACCTTCAACATGCATGTGAGCACCTTGAAGAAAAAAAAAACAGTCTATAGCTAGTTTAACGATTGACAAGTTTGAACCATGAATGAATCAGAATGGACGTTTTCCTGAAATAGGTCAATTATATGAATGCATGTAGAAACGATTGTGCCCTCCACTCTCCAGTCCGTCCCCGTTGTAGTAGTGTGACAGACACCACGCCCTCCTGCCCCACCCCTTCCAAAATTACTCAGCGTGACGTCACTTTCCCTTTAAATACAGCAGAGGGGGCGTACAGTCACTAATGGAGGCAGCGGTTTGGAAGTACTCGGTAAGTGAAGGGCGGCTGGGGGGGGTATTTGTGAAGAGGTGGGCCTGGCGGCTTACGCTATATGAGAAGTTTCCTGTTCCTCTCTGGCGATGCCATTGTGGAGCAGTTTCTGTTTTGGGGGCTTCTTACAACTATTTCTGTGATCTGTCTCTTCAAGTGAATCACGGATCACTAGGAACCATCACCACCATGTCTATAAATGCAGCCGATAATGCTGAGCCAGTGATTGCGGTTCGAGAGCAACAGGTGAGATCGGGCGCTGAGACTGTAATGCTGCCTCTGAACGGTTTTGTTCTCTAGAAACTGCTGGTGACTCCATGTTGTACTCTGTACAGTTGGCATCAGTCAGTAAGTAAGCAAAGGGCAAACGCTTAACTCCTCTCCTGCCAGACCCAGAAGGAATATATACTATGTAATGGGTATTCGTGCTGGAGAAAAAAATTTCGGGGGACTTTAAAAACAAACAAACCTCAAACCAGTGTTTTGATGTAAATGTATCTTTGTAGTACTTAACGGATGTGCTGCAGACCATCCTACTTGACCTCTTCCACACTCCTGGACTCACAACTACGTCCAGCCACCTGTAATGAGCTAGTTAATTGATGAGAAGTATGTTTTAACACAGGTGGCTGTGTTCCTAAGTCAGAATGGAGGTCCAGGAGCAGGGTGTTTTGTAATTGTTGGACGAGGCTAAAGTTAGCTTCTTATTCTGCCAGCTTCTTATTCACTTATTATTCACTTCTTATTCAAGCTCTAGCTTCTTATTCACATTTTATTCGAACTCCAGCTTCTTATTCAGATCATTCAGTTTTGCAAGGTTTAATGAGTCTTCTGTCACAAATTTGACACCTGAAATCAACAGAGTAGGGTCCCTTGCATATGACCTACTTGTATTTTGCCTGGCCCAACACTGTTTTGGGCATGAAATACACTGGTAAAGTGGGCACACACCATACTTTACCATTTTGAATAAGTAGCTGTAGTTTTGCAAGGGTTAACCAGTCGTGGGCCACAAATTTGACACCTAAAATCAACAGAGGGTGGTCACTTATATATGACCCACTTGTATTTTGCCTGGCCCAATGCTGTTTTGGGCATGAAATACACTGGCAAAGTGGGCACAAACACCATTTTATAAATTGCCATTTTGAATAAGTAGCTGTAGTTTCTCTGGCTGGGTCCACAGGATTATCCACAGGATTACATTGGGATATTGTCAAGCGACAGCGAAAATGGCACCAACATGGTCACGAGCTTTCTGGCCTCCCAGGATGCATTGGGGCCTCCACTATATAGTCCCGCCCACTGACTCAGTCAGATCAGTTTTTTGCTTGGTGCGGCAGGAAGCCGCATGGTCACAGGGCTGCTGTGAAAGCAGCCTCAAGTTTTCATTACTTTATTTTTTTTTATAGACTTACTGTTTTGGTTTGAGCGACTTCTCTTAACAGCGTCTTAAACGTGTATTAGAAAGAGTCGCTCCAACAACTCCCCACCGGGTCGCAACAACGCTTACCTTCGCGGTACAGTGCTGTCTCGACGGGCGTCTGTGTCGGATGTTCTAGCAGGTCCAGCAGACGTTACCAGGCTGTGGCCGGAGCATGGGGAGACGGTGAGTATATGGACTTCCTCTTACTAGAGGGGTCAGGACACAGCTACGCTGATTTGGTGGAGACTACAAACAGCGTGTTGATGCGCTGAACATCTCGAGTGTGACAGCGCTACGCTCCGGGGATCATAGGCGCCAGGACTAGGTGAGGCCGCGATCCTGGGAGTTTAAGTCAACAGGGGGTTTCAGACGCTCTCCTGGCCGTCCCTCCTCCGAGTTCATGGCCAGTTCCCGCGGGTCTCTTGTTTCATGAACTGAATGACCTCACTTCCGGCTCAGACGCTACCACGAGGGTACTCGGTCGCAGCTTAGACGCTGCGGTTGTGTACACTGGATATAAACCCGCCCAGACCGAGTCGCAGGCCTTTAGTGTCTGCATGCACGTGGAGTCGCTCAGCGTCCGTTGGTGAGCGTCCGTGTCGGTTATCAGTTACCAAGAGCGACAGTGTACACCAGTAGCGTCTGAATCCACTCAGCGTCTTTCGAGCGTCTTTGCTTGGATATGGAAGTGTGGTGAGTCTCCCTGTATCCCGCTCCCTGGAGGCAGGGTATACAGTACTAAAAATTCCTTCTACTTGGTGTGCACTGTTCATTTTTAGTACCTATTGCATATGAGACCTGTATATTACTGTGTTTTCTGCATGTTATGTTGAAAAAGAACCAGGTAAACAGAAGTACAATTTTCCTACTTATGTATAAGTTATTATGGAGGTTGTATTCTCATATGACAATGTCTAATGCTTTAACATGTGACTGACTGCTAGTATGTGTGCTGACTTTTCTGTGTAATGTCAGTCCTGTTCTGACCCTCAAATCAGGTGCACTGTGGTCAGATTGATTTCACCTCTATATACTGATTATAGGGTGTGGTTCAGTCACAAAATTGTGTAGTCAATATCTGAAAAAATGTCTGTGAGCGGCAAAAGTGATGAGGAGAATTTGTCAAGCACTCCTACAGCCCTAACATGCTTATCTTGTAAGTCAGGGGTAATTGATATGATTCAATTGGTCACTTATGAGGGTTTGTGTGCAAACTGTTTCGCTTTTCAGCGAAGTAAAAAACAGGAGTTAGTTCAACCTCCAGTAGAGCCACCATGGAATATGTTCGCAAAGACTCTGTCTTCAATAGCGGACAGGTTAGCTCCAGTAGCACCACCTCAAGGGTTAGGTTACACTATGAACCCATACATGCAGCTCCCTTCCTATGGTTTGGTTCCAGTAGCCTCTACAAGCAACCAAGGGGTAAGTAAGACTAAGACAGATACGTCTGTATGGCAGACTACACAAGAGGATACATCGGATGATGATGCGGAAACAATAGATTCAACTCCGTATGATGATCAGTCGCAGAGCTTTAGTTCAGATGATGTAGCTGAACTCATTAATGCAGTAAAGGCTGTGCTTTCTCTGGAAGAACCAGCCAAGACAGCGTTAAAAGCAAAAGCACCTGTATTCAAACGAACAAAGTCAGTGAATACTGAATTTCCAGCGTCAGAGGAGTTGACGGAAATGATGGATGAGTCTTGGGCAGCGCCCGGTAAAAAGTATAAGATTCATAGGAGATGGGATTCTTATTATCCATTTCCTGCTGGAGATTGTTCGAAGAGAGAAGTTCCTCCAAAAGTAGATGCACATGTTCTGCGACTAGTGCACAAATCTGCTTTGCCACTGTCATCTACCTCTTTGAATGATGTCACAGACAGGAGGGTAGAGAGCCTATTGAAAAAATATTTTTTCTCTTGTGGGTGCAGTGGTAAGACCTGCTATGGCTTCGGCCTGGGTAGCAAAGGCAATGGGCGAATGGATAGAGGAACTAGAGAATGACATCCCCTCTCCTACTAGGGAGCAAGAGGATCGTCTTTGCCATTTAAGACAATCTGCCCAGTATTTAGAAGAAGCAGCCATTGATGTAGGCACTGTTGCTTCTAAAGCTTCAGCCCTGGCAGTAGTCGCTCGCAGAGCAGTCTGGCTACGGACCTGGAAGGCAGATGCGGAGTCCAAGAAGGAATTGGAAGCATTGCCTTTCGTGGGTAATATATTATTTGGAAAACCTTTATCGGATATCCTAGAGTCAGAGGCTGAATCGAAGGTCAGATTTCCGGCTACCTACAACCCTAAGTCCAAGGGTTTTACCTTTCGCTTTGCTTTGCCAGCGAAATTTTAAGAGGAGCCTAAACAACCCCAGTTTAAATCCAGGGGTAGGAAGCAGTGGGCTAGCAAAAAGCCAGCTTCCAAACCTGAACAAAAGCCCTCAGCCTGAAGAGACTGGCCTCCGCCTGGAGGATTCCAGGGTTGGGGGCCGACTCCTGCAATTTGCACCCACATGGCAACAGTCAACAACAGATACCTGGGTGCAGAAGGTAGTATCTCAGGGGTATGGGTTCCCATTCAGGAGGCAGCCTCCTCAAAGATTTTTTTTTTTTTTTGCACCAGCCTGTCTCGTATAGAGTCGAAGGCCAATGCCCTGCAAGAAGCAGTCCAAAAATTACTGCAGTCAGGTGTGATTGTCCCAGTACCTCCATCACAAAAGGGACAGGGGTATTACTCCAATCTGTTTCTAATCCAGAAACCAAATGGGTCATATCGACCAATTCTAAATCTGAAGAGGTTGAACAATTACATATGGATCCCGAAGTTCCACATGGAGACGTTACGCTCCATAATGTTGGCTATGGAACCGGGAGACTATATGGTATCTCTGGATGTGCGGGATGCTTACCTACATGTGCCTATAGCACTATCACATCAGTGTTACCTCAGGTTTGCCATCCTCAAGGAACACTTCCAGTTCCAAGCTCTGCCCTTCGGGCTAGCTACAGCACCCAGGGTGTTTACCAAGATCATGGTGGTTATGGCAGCTTGTCTGCGCAAACAAGGGATAAGGATATTCCCATACCTAGACGACCTATTAATCTTAGCACAGTCGCAAGATTTACTGTTGAGCCATCTCCAACAGACGATAGTTTGTTTACAGAGACACGGGTGGCTCATAAATTGGGAGAAGTCGTCCCTGAATCCATTACAGCGGATGGTTCATTTGGGAGCCATATTGGATTCAGACCTACAGAGAGTTCTCTTACCAGAGAAGAAAATAGTCAAGGTGCAGGTCATGGCTCAGGAAGCGTTGCAAGCCCAGACAATGTCAGTCCATGCAGCAATGCGACTGTTGGGTCTGATGGTATCAACGTTTGACATGGTGGAATATGTGCAATTCCACTCCAGACCATTGCAGCATCTCATTTTGACAAAATGGAACGGAAATCATCAAACAATAAAGAAGCAGATGATAAAGATTCCAGTAAATGTAAAAAGGTCTCTAGCATGGTGGCTACAGACAGACCATTTAAACAAGGGGAGACCCTTTTGGAGAAGAGTGGCAAGTCCTGACAACAGATGCCAGCCTGCAAGGTTGGGGGGCGGTACTCGGAAGCTTATGGTTCCAGGGAAAATGGACCGCAAGGGAAAGTCGCCTGCCGATAAATCTGTTAGAAATAAGAGCCATTTACTTGGCCCTAGTTCAGCCAAAGGACAATCTACAAGGAAGACCAGTCCAGATCCGCTCAGACAATGCGACGGCAGTAGCATACCTAAATCATCAAGGAGGGACTCACAGCAAGAGTCTGATGGAGGAAGTAACTCCCATTCTAAAGTGGGCAGAACTCCATCTCCCAGCATTGTCAGCAGTATTTGTCCCATGTGTACTAAATTGGGAAGCGGATTTTCTCAGTCGGCACACCATTCAGGAAACCGAATGGGCACTATACCCAGAAGTGTTTCAGACACTGGTGAACAGATGGGGTCTACCGGAGATAGACCTTATGGCGTCTCGTCTAAACAACAGAGTTCCGAGGTACGGCTCAAGAACAAGGGACCCAGGAGCAGTCCTGGTAGACGCACTGTCAGTAGAATGGAGGTTTCAGCTGGCATATCTGTTCCCTCCAATATCTGTTACCCAGAGTAGTGAGAAAGATAAAACAGGCAAAAGGAGCAATCATTCTAATAGCTCCAGCTTGGCCAAGAAGGCATTGGTACACAGATCTGTGTAGAATGTCCGTGGAAGCACCAATACTGCTCCCTCAACGTCCAGATCTGTTAATGCAGGGTCCTTGTCACAGTTATCTGGATCGCCTGTCTTTGACGACATGGCTGTTGACCTCTATCTTAGAGGCTAAAGGATTTTCAAAGCAAGTAATCCAAACCATGCTTAGAGCAAGAAAGCCTTCTTCGGCCCGTGTATATCATAGAATATGGCAAGCCTATATTCATTGGTGTTCTGGAAAAAATTACAATCCAAGAGCCTTTAAAGTAGCTAGAATTTTGGATTTTCTGCAGGCAGGATTGGATAAGGGGTTGAAGGTTGCTTCCTTGAGGGTGCAAGTCTCAGCGTTGACTGTATGGTTTCAGCAGAAGATTGCTGACCTACAGGATGTACGTACGTTTTTCCAAGGAGTAGTACATATTCAACCTCCATTTGTTCCTCCTGCAGCTCCCTGGGATTTGAATTTAGTTCTTAAATTTCTCCAGGGTCCTTTGTTTGAACCACTTGAGAGAGCGGATCTTAAGTGGTTAACGAGTAAAGTTCTTTTTTTACTGGCAATGGCGTCAGCCAGAAGAGTGTCAGATTTAGGAGCATTATCATGTAAGTCTCCTTTCCTAAGCTTTTTTCCAGACAGAGCAGTTCTCAGAACGAGATCTAGTTATCTTCCAAAGGTGGTGTCAAAGTTTCACCTGAATGAAGAGATTGTAGTCCCAGCTTTTCAGGTATCGGGACTATCTGCGGGAGAAGCGTCACTGGACGTGGTCCGGTCTTTAAAAATCTATATAGATCGTACTAGTGCCATCAGGAAAACAGATTCCCTCTTCATCCTCTACGGATTCCATAGGAGAGGTTGGCCTGCTAGTAAACAGACGCTGGCGAGATGGCTCCGAGTGGTAATATCTGAAGCTTATTCTCATGCAGATCTCCCTATTCCGGCTAATGTTTCTGCACACTCTACACGTAAGGTAGGTCCTTCTTGGGCAGCACAACAGGGTGCATCAGCAGAACAGATATGTAAGGCAGCCACATGGTCTTCCATAAACACATTCATCAGACATTATGCTTTGGATACTTTTGCCTCTCATGACGCAGACTTCGGGCAAAAGGTCCTCCTGTGCAATCGGGAGCGTCCCCACCACTAAAATGGCTTTGGGAATCCCAATGTTGTTCTGTGGATAATCCTGTTGACCCAGCCAGAGAAATAGACATTATGGTAAGAACTTACCGTTGATAACGTGATTTCTCTTATGTCCACAGGGATCCCACCCGGACGCATCTGATTTGAGGATCTAGACAAACACTAAAAACCTCTTCCTCCTTGTATGGAAGGGTGTGCATGTGTGTTCTTATCACCTGTACAGGTCTCTACCTAATGTTCCTGCCTATAATCGCTGTGGAAAGAACTGATCTGACTGAGTCAGTGGGCGGGACTATATAGTGGATCCTGGGAGGCCAGAAAGCTCGTGACCGTGTTGGTGCCATTTTCGCTGTCGCTCGACAATATCCCAATGTTATCCTGTGGATACCTGTGGACATAAGAGAAATCACGTTATCAACGGTAAGTTCTTACCATAACGTTTATTTCTCTATCGTCCTAGTGGATGCTGGGGTTCCTGAAAGGACCATGGGGAATAGCGGCTCCGCAGGAGACAGGGCACAAAAAGTAAAGCTTTACGATCAGGTGGTGTGTACTGGCTCCTCCCCCTATGACCCTCCTCCAAGCCTCAGTTAGATTTTTGTGCCCGGCCGAGAAGGGTGCAATCTAGGTGGCTCTCCTAAAGAGCTGCTTAGAAAAGTTTAGCTTAGGTTTTTTATTTTACAGTGAGTCCTGCTGGCAACAGGATCACTGCAACGAGGGACTTAGGGGAGAAGAAGTGAACTCACCTGCGTGCAGGATGGATTGGCTTCTTTGGCTACTGGACATTAGCTCCAGAGGGACGATCACGGGTACAGCCTGGATGGTCACCGGAGCCTCGCCGCCGGCCCCCTTGCAGATGCTGAAACGAGAAGAAGGTCCAGAATCGGCGGCAGAAGACTCCTCAGTCTTCTTAAGGTAGCGCACAGCACTGCAGCTGTGCGCCATTTCCTCTCAGCACACTTCACACGGCAGTCACTGAGGGTGCAGGGCGCTGGGAGGGGGGCGCCCTGGGAGGCAATGTAAACCTATTTTTTGGCAAAAAATACCTCACATATAGCCTCCGGGGGCTATATGGAGATATTTAACCCCTGCCAGAATCCGTTAAAGAGCGGGAGACGAGCCCGCCGAAAAAGGGGCGGGGCCTATCTCCTCAGCACACAGCGCCATTTTCCTCACACAGCTCCGCGGGTCAGGAAGGCTCCCAGGCTCTCCCCTGCACTGCACTACAGAAACAGGGTAAAACAGGAGAGGGGGGGCAAAATTGTGGCAAAAATATATATATTAAAGCAGCTATACAGGGAGCACTTATTATAAGGCTATCCCTGTCATATATAGCGCTTTTGGTGTGTGCTGGCAAACTCTCCCTCGGTCTCCCCAAAGGGCTAGTGGGGTCCTGTCTTCTTTAAGAGCATTCTGTGTGTCGGTACGTGTGTGTCGACATGTATGAGGACGATATTGGTGTGGAGGCGGAGCAATTGCCAAATATGGGGATGTCACCCCCTAGGGAGTCGACACCAGAATGGATGGCTTTATTTATGGAATTACGGGATAGTGTTAACACGCTAAAGCAGTCGTTTGACGACATGAGACGGCCGGACAATCAATTAGCACCTGTCCAGGCGCCTCAAACACCGTCAGGGGCTGTAAAACGCCCGTTACCTCAGTCGGTCGACACGGACCCAGACACAGGCACTGATTCCAGTGGCGACGGTGACGAATCAACCGTATTTTCCAGTAGGGCCACACGTTATATGATTTTGTCAATGAAGGAGGCGTTACATATTGCTGATACTACAGGTACCACAAAACAGGGTATTATGTGGGGTGTGAAAAAACTACCTATAGTTTTTCCTGAATCAGATGAATTAAATGAGGTGTGTGATGAAGCGTGGGTTGCCCCCGATAAAAAACTGCTAATTTCAAAGAAGTTATTGGCTTTATACCCTTTCCCGCCAGAGGTTAGGGCGCGCTGGGAAACACCTCCTAGGGTGGACAAGGCGCTCACACGCTTATCAAAACAAGTGGCGTTACCCTCTCCTGAGACGGCCGCACTTAAAGATCCAGCAGATAGGAGGATGGAAAATATCCAAAAAAGTATATACACACATACAGGTGTTATACTACGACCAGCTATAGCGACAGCCTGGATGTGCAGTGCTGGGGTAGCTTGGTCAGAGTCCCTGATTGAAAATATTGATACCCTGGATAGGGACAATGTTTTACTGTCTTTAGAGCAAATAAAGGATGCATTTCTTTATATGCGTGATGCACAGAGGGATATTTGCACACTGGCATCACGGGTAAGTGCTATGTCCATTTCGGCCAGAAGAAGTTTATGGACGCGACAGTGGTCAGGTGATGCGGACTCAAAACGGCATATGGAAGTTTTGCCGTATAAAGGGGAGGAGTTATTTGGTGTTGGTCTATCGGATTTGGTGGCCACGGCTACAGCCGGGAAATCCACCTTTTTACCTCAAGTCACTCCCCAACAGAAAAAGACACCGACTTTTCAACCGCAGCCCTTTCGTTCCTTTAAAAACAAGAGAGCAAAGGGATATTCATATCTGCCACGAGGCAGAGGAAGGGGGAAGAGACTGCAACAGGCAGCTCCTTCCCAGGAACAGAAGCCCTCCCCCGCTTCTACAAAAGCCTCAGCATGACGCTGGGGCTTCCCAAGCGAACTCGGGGGCGGTGGGCGGTCGTCTCAAGAATTTCAGCGCGCAGTGGGCTCACTCGCAGGTAGATCCCTGGATCCTGCAGATAATATCTCAGGGGTACAGGTTGGAACTAGAGACGGATCCACCTCGCCGTTTCCTGAAGTCTGCTTTACCAACGTCCCCCTCCGACAGGGTGACGGTCTTGGAAGCCATTCACAAGCTGTACTCTCAGCAGGTGATTGTCAAGGTACCTCTTTTACAACAAGGAAAGGGGTATTATTCCACTCTATTTGTGGTACCGAAGCCGGATGGCTCGGTAAGACCTATTCTAAATCTGAAATCCTTGAACCTGTACATAAAAAAAGTTCAAGTTCAAGATGGAGTCACTCAGAGCAGTGATAGCGAACCTGGAAGAAGGGGACTTTATGGTATCCTTGGACATCAAGGATGCGTATCTCCACGTTCCAATTTACCCCTCACACCAGGGGTACCTCAGGTTCGTCGTACAGAACTGTCACTATCGGTTTCAGACGCTGCCGTTTGGATTGTCCACGGCACCTCGGGTCTTTACCAAGGTAATGGCCGAGATGATGATTCTTCTTCGAAGAAAAGGCGTATTAATTATCCCATACTTGGACGATCTCCTAATAAGGGCAAGGTCCAGAGAACAGCTAGAGATGGGATTAGCACTGTCTCAAGAAGTGCTAAAGCAGCACGGGTGGATTCTGAATATTCCAAAATCCCAGTTAATTCCGACAACACGTCTGCTGTTCCTAGGGATGATTCTGGACACGGTTCAGAAAAAGGTTTTTCTCCCGGAGGAAAAAGCCAAGGAGTTATCCGAACTTGTCAGGAACCTCCTAAAACCAGGAAAGGTGTCTGTACATCAATGCACAAGAGTCCTGGGAAAAATGGTGGCTTCTTACGAAGCAATTCCATTCGGCAGATTCCACGCAAGAATTTTCCAGAGGGATCTGCTGGACAAATGGTCAGGGTCGCATCTTCAGATGCACCAGCGGATAACCCTGTCTCCAAGGACAAGGGTATCTCTTCTGTGGTGGTTGCAGAGTGCTCATCTATTGGAGGGCCGCAGATTCGGCATACAGGATTGGATCCTGGTGACCACGGACGCCAGCCTGAGAGGCTGGGGAGCAGTCACACAAGGAAGAAACTTCCAGGGCGTGTGGTCGAGCCTGGAAACGTCTCTTCACATAAACATTCTGGAACTAAGAGCAATCTACAATGCTCTAAGCCAGGCAGAACCTCTGCTTCAAGGAAAACCGGTGTTGATCCAGTCGGACAACATCACGGCAGTCGCCCATGTAAACAGACAGGGCGGCACGAGAAGCAGGAGTGCAATGGCAGAAGCTGCAAGGATTCTTCGCTGGGCAGAGAATCATGTGATAGCACTGTCAGCAGTGTTCATCCCGGGAGTGGACAACTGGGAAGCAGACTTCCTCAGCAGACACGACCTTCACCCGGGAGAGTGGGGACTTCATCCAGAAGTTTTCCACATGCTTGTAACCCGTTGGGAAAGACCAATGGTGGACATGATGGCGTCTCGCCTCAACAAAAAACTGGACAGGTATTGCGCCAGGTCAAGAGACCCGCAGGCAATAGCTGTGGACGCGCTGGTAACGCCTTGGGTGTACCAGTCGGTGTATGTGTTTCCTCCTCTGCCTCTCATACCAAAAGTATTGAGAATTATGCGGTAAAGAGGCGTAAGAACGATACTAGTGGTTCCGGATTGGCCAAGAAGGACTTGGTACCCGGAACTTCAAGAGATGATCACGGAGGATCCGTGGCCTCTACCTCTGAGAAGGGACTTGCTTCAGCAGGGTCCCTGTCTGTTTCAAGACTTACCGCGGCTGCGTTTGACGGCATGGCGGTTGAACGCCGGATCCTAAAGGAAAAAGGCATGCCGGAAGAAGTCATTCCTACCTTGATTAAAGCAAGGAAGGAAGTAACCGCGCAACATTATCACCGCATTTGGCGAAAATGTTGCGTGGTGCGAGGATCGGAGTGCTCCGACGGAGGAATTTCAACTGGGTCGATTCCTACATTTCCTGCAATCAGGATTGTCTATGGGTCTCAAATTGGGATCTATTAAGGTTCAAATTTCGGCCCTGTCGATTTTCTTCCAGAAAGAATTGGCTTCAGTCCCTGAAGTCCAGACTTTTGTTAAGGGAGTACTGCATATACAGCCCCCTGTGGTGCCTCCAGTGGCACCGTGGGATCTCAATGTTGTTTTGGACTTTCTCAAATCTCATTGGTTTGAACCACTAAAAAATGTGGATTTGAAATATCTCACATGGAAAGTGACCATGCTACTAGCCCTGGCTTCGGCCAGGAGAGTGTCAGAACTGGCAGCTTTATCTTACAAAAGCCCATATCTGATTTTCCATTCGGACAGGGCAGAACTGCGGACTCGTCCACATTTTCTCCCTAAGGTGGTGTCAGCATTTCATCTGAACCAGCCTATTGTAGTGCCTGCGGCTACAAGCGACTTGGAGGACTCCAAGTTGTTGGACGTTGTCAGAGCTTTAAAAATATACATTTCAAGGACAGCTGGAGTCAGGAAATCTGACTCACTGTTTATACTATATGCTCCCAACAAGTTGGGCGCTCCTGTGTCTAAGCAGACTATTGCTCGCTGGATTTGTAGTACGATTCAGCTTGCACATTCTGTGGCAGGCCTGCCACAGCCAAAATCGGTAAAAGCCCACTTCACAAGGAAGGTGGGTTCTTCTTGGGCGGCTGCCCGAGGGGTCTCGGCATTACAACTCTGCCGAGCGGCTACGTGGTCGGGGGAGAACACGTTTGTAAAATTCTACAAATTTGATACCCTGGCTGAGGAGGACCTGGAGTTCTCTCATTCGGTGCTGCAGAGTCATCCGCACTCTCCTGCCCGTTTGGGAGCTTTGGTATAATCCCCATGGTCCTTTCAGGAACCCCAGCATCCACTAGGACGATAGAGAAAATAAGAATTTACTTACCGATAATTCTATTTCTCGGAGTCCGTAGTGGATGCTGGGCGCCCATCCCAAGTGCGGATTGTCTGCAATAATTGTACATAGTTATTGTTACCTAAATCGGGTTATTGTTGTAGGGAGCCATCTTTCAGAGGCTCCTCTGTTATCATACTGTTAACTGGGTTTAGATCACAGGTTGTACGGTGTGATTGGTGTGGCTGGTATGAGTCTTACCCGGGATTCATAAATCCTTCCTTATTGTGTACGCTCGTCCGGGCACAGTATCCTAACTGAGGCTTGGAGGAGGGTCATAGGGGGAGGAGCCAGTACACACCACCTGATCGTAAAGCTTTACTTTTTGTGCCCTGTCTCCTGCGGAGCCGCTATTCCCCATGGTCCTTTCAGGAACCCCAGCATCCACTACGGACTCCGAGAAATAGAATTATCGGTAAGTAAATTCTTATTTTTGCAAGGGTTAACTAGTCTTGGGCCACAAATTTGACACCTGAAATCCACTATTTACCAGAAGCACAACCTGGCCAGACCCGGGAAGAACCAGGTTAGCAGAGATGATAGACAATTCATTGCCAGTATCAACCAAGGCCCAGATATCCCAGCCTTCAATCTGTACCATCAGATGAAACTGTAGTTTCAGCTGGGGAAATAATTCCAGGCGCCATACTGAATACAGGTTGTGCTGTTTTTGCTGAGCTGCAATCCACTAGCTCACCCTGCTTTAGGAAGTACCGCTGTGCATGACTGGGCTCTCTGCACTCAAAACATATGACTGGAGATGGGCTGTTTGGTTTAACAATGGGGATCTGGGTATTGGGCTTAGGTACTTGCTGTAACCCTTGCTTGGCTTTATTTAAATTTCCCGGGGTCAGGTACCTCTAAATCACCACTGCTAGCTCCTCCATTGTCTGGGGTCAGCCTGCAAAGGCCCAGTGTTTTACACCAGTCTAATACCCATATAGCCTGGTCTAGAGCCATCACTTCCACTACCCACTAAGAAGAATTTTTATCTGTAACCAGGTTTTACTCAATTTGGCCAATCATGCCAGTTTGACCACTGGAGGCTCAGATGGGTTCAGCTGCAACTCCTAATATTCTTGGGCTTTGCTGGGACCAGTCACCCCAATCCTGCTGAATATAGCTTCCTTCAAGCAAGAATAAGAGCTGACTTCAGATAACTTTAACTCAACATAGGCTCTCTGACTCCCCTGTGCGATAAGGAACTAATCTAACCCTTGATTTCTGGTATCAAATATGTCGCCCAATACTAGTCAACCCTTGCAAAACTACAGCTACATATTCAAAATGGTAAATTATAATATGGTGGTTGTGCCCACTTTCCCAGCGTATTTCATTCACAAATCAATGTTGGGCCAAGCAGAATACAAGTGGGTGATATGTAAGTGACAACATTCTGTTGATTGCAGGTCTCACAATTGTGTCCCAAGACTAGTTAACTCTTGGAAAACTACAGCTACTTATTCAAAATGGTAAAATATGGTGTGTGCCCACTTTGGCTGTGTATTTCATGCCCAAAACAGCGTTGGGCCAGGCAAAATACAAGTGGGTGATATGTAAGTGACCACCCTCTGTTGATTTCAGGTGTTAAATTTGTGGCGCAAGACTAGTTAACCCTTGCAAAACTAAATTTTTTGAGTAAGAAGCTAACTTCAGCATCGTTTGTGTTGGAGGGTTTGCTGCCCTGTGAAGTGAGTTATGTCTCTAAAATCTAGTTTAGCAAAATTGTGTCATTACCTTTTTTTGTTCCCTCCTTGTGATTTTTTTTTCCCCCCTCTATATTCCAAAGAAAGGTGCAGATTTATTAAGCCTGAGGGGATAGACCTAAGTGGAAGTGCACTAGCCAATCTGCTCCTATCACGTTCCACTTATCACTACTTTATCACTTCTCCAGGCTTATATCTGCTCCAAAAGATGTGACAGTCCTCACGATGTGTTACTTGTACTATTGTGTAACTTTCTTGGTTTACAACAGAATGTAGTGGAACGTGTCATCAACCTACCGCTAGTCAGCTCAGCATGTGGTGTGGTCAGTGCTGCTTACAGCTCTACTAAGGATAGTCACCCCTACATCCATAATGTATGTGATGTCGCAGAGAAGGGGGCGAAGACCTTGACTGAGGTTGCAGTAACTGGATCAAAGCCTCTTATAAGCAGACTGGAGCCACAGAGTAAGTTAAAGGGGGAATGTGTTTAGGTTTTGGACCCCATCTATCACAATTTTTTATTTTTTAATGCAGGTGTTACTACTTTTGTGGCCTAATTTGCAGTGTGGAAATGTTAAATCTGTGACCATTAATGCATACATGCTGGGAGGAGGCAGCCAGGTTGGTGTGGCATGGGGTGTGATAGGGAAAATATCCTCCTCTATTGGAGGTGAGGCGTCCTCATTACGTCACCTGCTACACTATGCTGAGACTACTGGCATAGTGGAGTGCAGGAGGTGGGATCATGATGTGTTTTCAGGAGCCATTCCAGGAGAGTAGGTAAGTATGGTTTATGTTTTGGGAGAAATGCTCTACAAAGAATCTGACCCAGTGAAGAGATGACTTTTCACTATTCCTTTTGATGGTGGTTCCACACTTATGGACCCTCCTGTAATTTGTTACCCTATTACACTATACATTTCGCAATTTATACACCCAAACCTTTTTGTCCTTATGTTCTTGCTCATGGTCCAGACATTGTAGTCTCTCTTGACCTAGAGAGCAAATATCTAAGCATACCAGCCTTTGGGAACTAGCTACTTCAGCCCAATAGCAAGAGGGGTATATTCCCACAGGAGGTGAGGGCCAGCCCAAGTAGCCACTTGCCAGCATGTTTCATTGTCGTAGCAGTCTTGCTGAACAGCTTGTCCTGGTTGTGTTTGGGAACTTTCTGGTTAGGTCACCTGACACTGCATTGCCTCACTACTTTAGTGAGATCTGCTGGCTGCCTCCTCTTGGCTGTTTTTGTAGTATTTGCCGCAGTGAAGATCCCAGCTCCAGGCAGTTCCTGACTATCAATTCACAAGGGGGTTTGGCTCACATCTGCCTTACCTTTTGCTCTCTCCCTGACAGTCCCTGTATTGTTAGTTGAAAGAAGTTATAAATCTCTGTAGTGTAATAACAATTTTTAAAGTGAAAATCCTGCCTTCCCTGGAAATTTATTTGGAGCCTGCCAATTTGAATTTAATAAGTGCTTTTCAAACTTGGTCCCCAAGGAATACAATCAGTCCAGGTCTTAAGCATATCGTGTTTGAAAGCCTGGTCTAAGTGGTTTGTGTAGACTTTAGGAAGGACCTATAATTGTCTCCTAAAACTACTTATTTCTGACAGTACTTCCTGGATTAGATATTCATTGCTTCCACTTAAGCATAAGAGATGGGTGCCTGTGTTCAGTCCATGGGTGTAGTATGAATGGCTGGCGATCCTGGCATGCCAGCAGCAGAGCAAGTGCAAATGAGCCCCTTGCAGACTTGCTGCGTGCACCACGCAATTTAATCTCCCTCCAGGGGGGTTGTGGACACCCAAGAGGGATAATGGTTGTCAGGGTTCCGGCATGGGATCCCAACAGCTGGCATACTGAGTACCACCCCAGTCTACATATACTGTAGGTTCCCCTCTCATCAGCATGTACCCATTTACTGCACATGCAAAGATCTCCAGGAAAATTGCCATTCTCCCCCCCCCCCCCCCAGTGATCTCTGCAGCACTCATCAGACTGGTAAGATTAGTGCAAGGTTTGTGATGTGAGGCCCCCTCCTGCACTCTACCAATTCTAGCGATGATATAAACTACACTAGCAGGCTTTCAAGTTTCTGCCTAATACAGTATTTCTAGTACTTTAACTTCTGGATTGACTATCATTACATGTTTTTAATGAGGTTTTGCACCTCTAGTACTTGCATTAGGTGCCTATTTGAGTATATGTATAGGCATTCCAAAGCTTGAAATATTAAATCATTATTATATTATATTTTTTTTTACCCCCTAGTCGCAACTGCTAATGAACTTGCTTGTAAAGGACTGGACAAACTGGAATCCACACTCCCTATTCTTCAACAGCCCACTGAGAAGGTAAATGGTGAATCCTAGACTTTTAATTTGGATGTCAAATTTGTGCTGTACCTTAAAGCTGGGGGAATTGTTACAACAAATTAACATTTCAATGAAGTTGTGTGGAAAGAAGAGTGAAATCAAGATTGTTTCAGTACCTTACACAAGTACAGAAATGTTGGTCTAGTTAAAAACCTATGGGGGGGGTAGGGGTAGGGTAATGTTCTACTTATCTTTCTATTTTTGAGTCCTTTCTGGTTTGTCTTCTGCAGGTTGTATCTGACACAAAGGGTTTGATAACAGGTGCACGTGATACAGTAGTTGCAGTGGTCACAAACACTGTGACAGGTGCTCGTGATACTGTAACAGGTGCTGTGTCTGGAATTCTGGGCTTGGCTACAGGTGCTGTTCAGGGCAGTGTGGATGTGACCCGGTCAGTAGTCTCATCAGTGATGGACACACATGTAGGTCAGTTTGTGACCAGCAGTCTGGATACAGTACTAGGAAAGTCTGAGGAGTGGGTTGATCACTACCTTCCAATGACTGATGATGAGCTAGGTGAGTAGCAGGAACTGGTGCAGCTGTACACTGAAACAAGCAGTATGCCTTAAAACAGCTTTCACTTGAACTTCATAAACGTGTATTAGGTTGGATAATCCAAAAGCTCTATAACAGACAAAAATTAACATCATAACACTTAGAGCCTTTTCAAGTTTATTGCAACCAGTATTTTAGTTTAACACTGGGCTCCTTTCTTTTTAGCTGCACTTGCTGCAACTGTAGAAGGATTTGAAGTGGCTCCACTGCAACAACAGAAAGAACAACAAAGTTACTATGTCCGTCTGGGTTCTCTATCCTCTCGAGTACGTCACCGTGCCTACCAGCATTCTCTGGGGAAGGTGAGAAGTGCCCAGATCAGCACTATGGAGACTCTAGCACAGCTGCACCAAACTATTGATCTGGTAGGCTTCATTGTTCACTGTTGCAAGCTAGTCTTTAGCATTTCTGCTCTTGCTGCGATTTAGTATTACTTCAACATTCTTGTAAGGCTTTTTTGACTTTAAAGGTGGATACTGTAAAACAGAGCGTTCATGGTGGACAAGAAAAACTACACCAGTTCTGGCTGGATTGGAGTCGCAAGCAACCAGGAGCTGAAAATGAGGAGACAGGATATGAGGAACAGGTAATTTGTCTAGGAACTGGCCCAGAGCAGCATCGGCACAAACTTAATACTTGCACCATGTCAACGCAACTCTACTCCTTTACTCTAGACTGGACTTTAATCAGCTGAAAGTTATAGTGGTATTTTGCTAGCAGCCTAAAATAACTAGTTACCTTTGTAACTGGTGCTCTAATAAAATGCAAATAACAGATTACTTTTTATGTAGTATGCAGTGAAGGCAGGCACAGGCTCTAGCCATCTGCCACAAGTTATGCTTTATTAGGTGGCTCCAGGGTATATACTATACAATACTTGGCATGGCTATTGAGCACCATGGGAATTTACTAGCTTGAGTGCTAAACGGCTGTAGCATGTCCTATGAAAATAAAGTTTAAAATGGCTAATGTCTAGATGTTTCCCTTGTATAGCCTAGGTTCTGCTCCAGACACTGAGAAACAGGTGTAGTATGTTATGCCGGCGGTTGGTCTCCTGGTGGCCAGCATACCGGCGCCGTAATCCCGAACGCTGGCATACCAACAGCTGGGCGAATGCAATTGACCCCCTTGCAGGCATTATGCGTGCCATGCTATCTATTCTCCCTCCAGGGGGGTTGTGGACCCCCTCCCCAAGAGGGAGAAAAGCTGTCTGATTCCAGTGCCAGTATGCTGGTCATCAGGAGTCCAGCTGCTGGCAAACTGAAGACCACCTGGAGAAACATGTAGAACAGGCATTCCCAACCACTGTCCTCAAGGCACACCAACATTGCAGGTTTTAGTGATATCCAGGCTGCAGTACAGATGGTTGAATCAAAATACCCAAGCTACTAATTAAGTCACCTGTGCTGAAGCCTGGATATCACTAAAACCTGCACTGTTAAGGTGTGTACACATGGTGAGATCCTTGCTATGGCCGATTTTGACTATTCTATTTCCCTTGAACGCCCCGGAGCCCAGCACCACTGATTTTTGACTAACTTTTCTTGAGATATGGACACTGTGCTTATGATTTTGGCTTATGTGAGATGAACTAGATAGTACACCGATCTAGCAAGGATTGACTTGCCTGCACAGTATATTTTCTTGCGATGCCAACCTGGCGGGACTGCATCAGGATCGCAAGGTGACTTTCACCTTGCAATCTGCACTAACTTTTCTTGCGTTTTGACTATATAGTCAAAATCGAAAGTAAATCTCAGTGTACGTGCCTTGAGGACCATCGTTGGGAATGCCTGGTGTAGAAATATGAATCTGTAGAGTTGCAGTGTGCACCATCCCTATCGCTCCAAATGAGTTGACATAATCCATAGCCTAGCCACTGTCAAGGCTAGTCTAATGGTGCATACACACGGTGAGATCCTTGCTATGTTCGATTTTGACTATGCGATTTCCCTTGAACTCCCCCAGAGCCCAGATAGTCAAAATCTGTACAATCTGTGCTTGAGATTTTGTCTATGTACGATTTTGACTATACTTTGTACTAAATTGTACACTAGATCAAGAGACTGTGCAGGCAAGTCAATCTAGCCTTATGATACCAACCCCACGGGAGCGCGCATTGGGATTGAATCTGTATCGCAAGCTGCCTAGCACCATGAGATATGCACTAACTTTTCATAAGATTTTGACTATATAGTCAAAATCTCAGATTTATCTCACCGTGTGTACACACCCTTATAGTCTACACCAGTGGTGGACAAACAGTCGATCGCGATCGACTGGTCGATCGCGGACATGCAACCAGTCGATCGATCATCTGCCCGTCCAGTCACACATAAACGCTGTAGCAGGGGGAGCCAGGGAGCCGAGGCAGCAGCAGCGCTGACTAAGTGCAGCAGAGAGCAGAGGCAGCAGCAACTGGTGCAGGAGAGCCGGGGACAGAGGCAGCGGCGATGTCCAGGAGGGCAGCGGCGGTGAGCAGAGCCGGGGAGCAGAGGCAGCAGCGACAGGTGCGGGAGAGCCGGGGGCCGAGGTAGCAGCGATGTCCAGGGGAGCAGAGGCAGCAGCAGTGAGCAGGTAAGCCGGGGAGTAGATGCAGTGTGCTGGGGAGCTGGGTAACTGTCACCCCTATGTACATGTATGGCACGGCTGCAACGAAAGGGTGGTTAACCCTTGTGCTGCTGCCGGTGTGCGCAGTGTGGTGCTGTGGCTGACAGCGATGAGTAGTGTCATTAATAATTATATACGTCGATGTATATAATAACACACTCCCATCTGTAGCCGTGATGTGTGGCAGACACTCCCCCCTCTGCCTCCGACACTCCACCTCCGGAAACAGCTAAATTAGCAGGCGTGGGCTGTGATTGGAAGTCAGGGCGGGTGGTTTCTATTGGCCACTGTCCCGGTCATGTGGTACAGCGCCAGCCTATTGGATTTTGATCTCGCATGTCTCCGTAGTGTCCCTGCGTCGGCTTTCCTTACTGCCCACCATTTGCTGTTAACACTGACAGTGAGCAGACCTGTGAAGAGAGCTCACTGTGTTTGATATAAAAAAAATTGGAGGGTTTTTTTGTTACATAATTAAGAGAAATCCTGTGCTGTAATTTAAGCACGGGGATCTGTGTACTCCTGGCTGTAATTTATACACGGGGATCTGTGTACTCCTGGCTGTAATTTATACACGGGGATCTGTGTACTCCTGGCTGTAATTTAAACACGGGGATCTGTATACTGCTGGCTGTAATTTATCTTAAAAACACAGGGATCTGTGTACCTTATTACACTGTTAGTGTTCATTACAGAAGAGACTTTTATATATAAATTGTGTTTTAACACTTACTGAACATAAGTGTTTCGAAAAGGCCATTTTCATGAAGAATGGGAACATGAGTTTTTTTTTTGTTTTTTTTTTTGTTTTTTTTTTTACAATGTTTAAAGACAAATGCATATGTTTAATATGCCGTGCTAAAGTTGGTCTGGCGAAGAAGGGGAATTTACAGAGACATTACTTAAGTCTGCATCAGAAATATGATAAAGACTTTCCACCTAATAGTGAATTAAGGAAGACTAAACTGAAATCCATAAACTAATTTAGGAGCGCAACAGCTCACATTCACAACCTATTTTGCAGTCCCAGGCAGCAGCTGAAGCATCTTTCCGTATTACAAATATTTTAGTGAAACATAAGAAACCTTTCCAGGATAGTGAAATGTTGAAGGAAGCTTTCCTTAATGCTGGAAATGTTTTTTATTTGAAACATTTAAAAATAAAGATGACATCTTGAAAGCAATTAAAGATATTCCACTATCTCGTCAAACTACAGTGAGACTAGTAGAGGCAATTGGCAGTGACTTACAGAACCAGCTGAGAAAACACATCAGTAACTGTTACTTCTCCTTGCAGTTTGATGAATCCACTGATATAGTGATACTTCTCAATTAATTGTTTTTTATAAGAATGGTATTTCCTGATATGAGTTATAAGGAGGAGTGTTTAACTCTCATCCCTATGAAGGGTAAAACTAGAGGTGAAGACATTTACAAAGACTTTGCTAGTTTTGCCAAGGAAACTAGTCTTCCTCTTAGCAAACTAGTGTGCATTGCTACTGATGGTGCCCCGGCCATGGTTGGCAAGAATAATGGGTTTCTTGCACGGTGTCAAAAAAATGAGGATTTTGCAAGAATCCATTGTGTTATACATCAGAATGCACTGTGTGCTAAAGTTTTAAACATGGCTGTTATGGACATTGCCATGAAAATCGTAAACTCAGTTCGTGCAAGGAGTTTACGAAGACTACTTTTCAGTACCTTACTGGAGGAAAGTGAGTCTGAATATGAAGATTTGCAGTTGTATAATGGTATTAGGTGGCTTAGTCGGGGGCAGTTCTTAGAACAATTCGAGTCTTTGCTGCCTGACATTACTGAATTTTTGGAATCACTTGGAGAAAGTCCATCTCAGCTGCATGATTCATCATGGTTGCTACAGTTGGCTTTTATAACAGATTTAACCAGTCACTGCAATGCATTCAACCTTGAACTTCAGGGCAAGGATAAAAATATTATCCAATTAATTAGTTCAATAAATGCTTTTAAATCAAAATTGCAGTTTTTAAAGTCACAGCTTGCAAAGGGAATTTTGAGGAACTTCCCTAGTTTTGAGAAAGTGATAGAAGAGAATCCTGAAGGCAGCAGCACATATAATACATTCTGTGCTGAGATCCAAAATCTTTGGGAAGAACTAGAGGCGATTTCAGGACATTAAGCAGCTTGAGCCTATCCTAGCCTTCATGTCATTTCCATTTGCTGATGTTGACATTGATGAAATTTCTGGTATTATCTCCTCTATGTTCAATATGAATACATCAAGTGTAGAGGAAGAAATATTAAAGCTGCAATCTGATATCCCTTTGAAAGCAAGAGCTTCTGATATTATTTTCTGGAAACTAAAGTGAAGAACTGTACCCAAGCTTGAGATCATTAGCTCTTCACTTGACGACATTTTTTGGGTCAACTTATCTTTGTGAATCTGCTTTTTCACAAATGAAGATAATTCAAGATACAGAAGCCGTATGACTGATGAACATTTTAAATACTGCCTTCATATGTGCCTAACTAACTTGGAACCGTGTTTTAGCAAGTTAACAGCAGACATGCAGCCTCATGCGTCGTCAACTTCACACTGTCAATAAATTTAGTTTATGTGAAAAACACCTGTTAGGCTAACATTGATTAGTTCGTTTCATGTGTTCATTGCCTCAGTTCCCTAAAAACTAATGCATTATGATGATTTTGTACTATGGTAGATCACAAAAGATTTTTGAAATTTGGAGTAGATCTCCAAGTCCGAAAGTCTGGCCACCCCTGGTCTACACGCTGTACCTAAGAAGCACTAATAGTCAGCATGCATTTTTCCTCTGATCACCAAACCAGAGCTGTAATTCTTGCCAGACTTCAAATCCATGGGAAACTGTCCTAGGCAAGATTGAGATTCCCATGCACCAATATCCTTCTGCCAATACCCATGAAGCAGTTTCTAAAACTGAGGGCTCTAATCAATCTGATGCACGGGTGTTTATCACTATTGCATAATCCATATGTGACCTGGAAAACTAGCTTTTGGTCCATGGGACAGTTTGAGACCCTAGTCTAAAGGACTGAAATATCAACTTTAATTTTTGTGTAAATGAACTGAACAATTGGTTTGAGTTTCTGTAATTAACTTGAATTGTGTGGGTAGCCAAAAGAGGAAACTAATCCCCTTCCCCACTTATGTACAAGCTACACATTTAAAAATCATAAGCCAGAAAATCTCTAAATTTTCATTTAGATCATAGGTGGATCAGTATGGTCTTTGTTTTTTTTTTTTTTGTTTTTTTTCTTAGAGCCTTCGTTGACTCCACCTTTCTACATATTCTTGCAGTATATGTTCCTCCCAATTCCCCCCCCCCCCCCCCCTTCTTACAATAATGTTTTGCGACAAGCTGTCTGTTGCATTGCCACCATCTGTATTGGTGGACTATAATAATGTAATGGACTTATCTTTAGATAGATCAGTATGGGGGCTCTCTTGCCACCTATCTCCTCCTCCTCTAATTTAACTACTGAATTGGGATTAATTGATATTTGGAGGGTCCGGTTTCCCCATGAGAGCCAATACTCTTGCTATTCGGCTACTTTTAACTCTCCCGTATTGACCTGGCCCTCATATCACCGGATTTGACCCCTAAGGTAACTCAGATTAAATACTTACCCAGAAGGATTTCCAACCATTCACCTGTCTTGTTGGTCTTAGATCCTTTTTTCTCCCCAGGGGGGTCTTGTTTTGTAAACTTAACCCATTCTGGTTGTCAATGGGTGATGGAGCTGATTGCAAGACTTCCAGGATTTTAACACCTCCTGCCCTACCCCTATTAAGCATGATGCATTTAAAGCCTCTATCTGTGGCTCCCTTATTAAAAGGGTGGCTGCTATTAAAAGGTCTAGTAGGGAAGAGGAATCCCACCTTGAAAAAAAAATCTGTCAATTAGAAGCTGACTATATTTTGCACAAATCCCCCTCCCAGCATGCTAGCTGGGAGATGTCGTCCACTTTCGTCTGGCCATTTCCTTTAGATAAATCTAAGCGTCGGTTATTCTCCAAGCATTCTCTATACTCAAAGGCAGAGATTGGGGGTAGTTATCTTGCCTTCCTATCTAGGGAATAGAGGGGGAGTAGTATTTCTGTCCAACGGGTGTGATCCCCAGGGTGTTATGAAGTACTCATACCCTGATATTACAGAAGTATTTTTTGATTACTAAGCTTTGCTGTACGGGTTTAAAGTGTCTTATACAATGGATCAACTGAGACTCTCCCATATACAATTGCCCCAACTGTCTCCGGAATCTGAATATTTGGATTCCTCGTTCACCACTGAGAAATTGGTTGCTGCTATAGCATCATTCCCCAATAATAAGGCTCCCGGGTGTGACGTAATACCCATTGAATTGTACCAACGGTTTAAAGAATTCTATACCCCTTATTTGGTTGAGCTATTTAACGCCTTGTTTGAATACAGTTCTTTGCCCCCCTTGATGTCTGAAGCTATAATAGTAATTCTTAAGCCAGGTAAGGACCCCACCTCCCCGGACTCCTGTCTCCCTATTATCTACAGATGTAAAAATGTTGGCTAAAATTTTAGCTGTTCATTTAAATAAAGTTGTTTATCTATTGTCTGCTGTGACCAAACGGGTTTTATGCCGGGGAAGTCTACGGTACAGAACCTCTGAACTCTTTTGCCATCTGCAGAGAGTGGACCAGTCCAAGTTGGTGGTGGTGGTGTCTCTGGATGCTGCCAAGGCCTTTTACTCGGTAGAATGGAGGTACCTGTGGGAAGTGCTTCATAAATCTGCGTTTGGTGGGTCTAGTTGCTCTATTCTTCCCCGGCTGCTCGTGTTTCAGTCAATGGTCATGTGTCACGACCCACTTCACTGGAGAGGGGTACAAGGCAGGGCTGCCCACTCTCTGGCCCTATTTGCCCTTGCCATTGAACCGCTAGTTAGTTGCATACGTATGTCCCCGGACATTGTAGGCATTAAGTTTGGGAGCCATGTTGATACTATCGCACTATATGCTGACGATATGCTTTTATTTCTTAGTGAGTAACAAATTCTCAATCATTATTTTGCAGTTAATCATTTTGGAACTCGTTCCAATTTATCTGTAAACCAGAATAAGTCCAATATCTACCCCCCATATCTGGTGTTCTCCCTGATGTGACAGACTCCTCTTGCCTGCTGCAGTGGACCCTCCAGTTTAAATATTTGGATCTCTCCTTGTCTGCAGGACTGTTGCGTTTAAATGTGGAGCCTGTGACACATAATTTCTCTGACGTCCTAAGTGGATGCTGGGGACTCCGTCAGGACCACGGGGATAGCGGCTCCGCAGGAGACAGGGCACAAAAGTAAAAGCTTTAGGATCAGGTGGTGTGCACTGGCTCCTCCCCCTATGACCCTCCTCCAAGCCTCAGTTAGGTTTTTGTGCCCGGCCGAGAAGGGTGCAATCTAGGTGGCTCTCCTAAAGAGCTGCTTAGAGTAAAAGTTTTGTTAGGTTTTTTATTTTCAGTGAGTCCTGCTGGCAACAGGCTCACTGCAACGAGGGACTTGGGGGAGAAGAAGTGAACTCACCTGCGTGCAGGATGGATTGGCTTCTTAGGCTACTGGACACTAGCTCCAGAGGGACGATCACAGGTACAGCCTGGATGGGTCACCGGAGCCGCGCCGCCGACCCCCTTGCAGATGCTGAAGAGAGAAGAGGTCCAGAAATCGGCGGCTGAAGACTTCTCAGTCTTCATGAGGTAGCGCACAGCACTGCAGCTGTGCGCCATTGCTCTCAGCACACTTCACACCAACGGTCACTGAGGGTGCAGGGCGCTTGGGGGGGCGCCCTGGGTAGCAATGAAAGTACCTATGCTGGCTAAAAACACATCACATATAGCCCCTGGGGCTATATGGATGTATTTAACCCCTGCCAGGTTGTCAGAAAAACGTGAGAAGAAGCCCGCCGAAAAGGGGGCAGGGCCTATTCTCCTCAGCACACAGCGCCATTTTCCTACACAGCTCCGCTGCTAGGAAGGCTCCCAGGCTCTCCCCTGCACTGCACTACAGAAACAGGGTTAAAACAGAGAGGGGGGGCACTTATTTGGCGATATTATTATATATTAAGATGCTATAAGGGAAAACACTTATATAAGGTTGTCCCTGTATAATATAGCGTTTTGGTGTGTGCTGGCAAACTCTCCCTCTGTCTCCCCAAAGGGCTAGTGGGGTCCTGTCCTCTATCGGAGCATTCCCTGTGTGTGTGCTGTGTGTTGGTACGTGTGTGTCGACATGTATGAGGACGATGTTGGTAAGGAGGCGGAGCAATTGCCTGTAATGGTGATGTCACTCTCTAGGGAGTCGACACCGGAATGGATGGCTTATTTAGGGAATTACGTGATAATGTCAACACGCTGCAAGGTCGGTTGACGACATGAGACGCAATTAGTACCTGTCCAGGCGTCTCAAACACCGTCGGGGGCTTTAAAATGCCCATTTACCTCAGTCGGTCGACACAGACACGGACACTGACTCCAGTGTCGACGGTGAAGAAACAAACGTATTTTCCATTTGGGCCACACGTTACATGTTAAGGGCAATGAAGGAGGTGTTACATATTTCTGATACTACAAGTACCACAAAAGAGGGTATTATGTGGGGTGTGAAAAAACTACCTGTAGTTTTTCCTGAATCAAATAAATTAAATGAAGTGTGTGATGATGCGTGGGTTCCCCCGATAGAAAATTATTGGCGTTATACCCTTTCCCGCCAGAAGTTAGGGCGCGTTGGGAAACACCCCTTAGGGTGGATAAGGCGCTCACACGCTTATCAAAACAAGTGGCGTTACCGTCTCCAGATACGGCCGCCCTCAAGGAGCCAGCTGATAGGAGGCTGGAAAATATCCTAAAAAGTATATACACACATACTGGTGTTATACTGCGACCAGCGATCGCCTCAGCCTGGATGTGCAGCGCTGGGGTGGCTTGGTCGGATTCCCTGACTGAAAATATTGATACCCTTGACAGGGACAGTATTTTATGGACTATAGAGCATTTAAAGGATGCATTTCTATATATGCGAGATGCACAGGGATATTTGCACTCTGGCATCAAGAGTAAGTGCGATGTCCATATCTGCCAGAAGATGTTTATGGACACGACAGTGGTCAGGTGATGCAGATTCCAAATGGCACATGGAAGTATTGCCGTATAAAGGGGAGGAGTTATTTGGGGTCGGTCCATCGGACCTGGTGGCCACGGCAACAGCTGGAAAATCAACCTTTTTTACCCCAAGTCACATCTCAGCAGAAAAAGACACCGTCTTTTCAGCCTCAGTCCTTTCGTCCCCATAAGGGCAAGCAGGCAAAAGGCCAGTCACATCTGCCCAGGGATAGAGGAAAGGGAAGAAGACTGCAGCAGGCAGCCCATTCCCAGGAACAGAAGCCCTCCACCGCTTTTGCCAAGTCCTCAGCATGACGCTGGGGCCGTACAAGCGGACTCAGGTGCGGTGGGGGGTCGTCTCAAGAGTTTCAGCGCGCAGTGGTCACACTCGCAAGTGGACCCCTGGATCCTACAAGTAGTATCCAGGGGTACAGATTGGAGATTCGAGACGTCTCCCCCTCGCAGGTTCCTGAAGTCTGCTTTACCTACGTCTCCCTCTGACAGGGAGGCAGTATTGGAAACAATTCACAAGCTGTATTCCCAGCAGGTGATAATCAAAGTACCCCTCCTACAACAAGGAAAGGGGTATTATTCCACACTATATTGTGGTACTGAAGCCAGACGGCTCGGTGAGACCTATTCTAAATCTGAAATATTTGAACACTTACATACAAAGGTTCAAATCAAGATGGAGTCACTCAGAGCAGTGATAGTGAACCAGGAAGAAGGGGACTATATGGTGTCCCTGGACATCAAGGATGCTTACCTCCATGTCCCAATTTACCCTTCTCACCAAGGGTACCTCAGGTTCGTGGTACAAAACTGTCACTATCAGTTTCAGACGCTGCCGTTTGGATTGTCCACGGCACCCCGGGTCTTTACCAAGGTAATGGCCGAAATGATTCTTCTTCAAAGAAAAGGCGTCTTAATTATCCCTTACTTGGACGATCTCCTGATAAGGGCAAGGTCCAGAGAACAGTTGGAGGTCGGAGTAGCACTATCTCAAGTAGTTCTACGAGAGCACGGGTGGATTCTAAATATTCCAAAATCGCAGCGGTCTCCGACGACACGTCTGCTGTTCCTAGGGATGATTCTGGACACAGTCCAGAAAAAGGTGTTTCTCCCGGAGGAGAAAGCCAGGGAGTTATCCGAGCTAGTCAGGAACCTCCTAAAACCAGGAAAAGTGTCAGTGCATCATTGCACAAGGGTCCTGGGAAAAATGGTGGCTTCTTACGAAGCGATTCCATTCGGCAGATTTCACGCAAGAACTTTTCAGTGGGATCTGCTGGAAAAATGGTCCGGATCGCATCTTCAGATGCATCAGCGGATAACCCTGTCTCCAAGGACAAGGGTGTCTCTTCTGTGGTGGCTGCAGAGTGCTCATCTACTAAAGGGCCACAGATTCGGCGTTCAGGACTGGGTCCTGGTGACCACGGATGCCAGCCTGAAAGGCTGGGGAGCAGTCACACAAGGAAAAAATTTCCAGGGAGTGTGATCAAGTCTGGAGACTTTTCTCCACATAAATATACTGGAGCTAAGAGCAATTTACAATGCTCTAAGCTTAGCAAGACCTCTGCTTCAAGGTCAGCCGGTATTGATCCAGTGGGACAACATCACGGCAGTCGCCCACGTTAACAGACAGGGCGGCACAAGAAGCAGGAGGGCAATGGCAGAAACTGCAAGGATTCTTCGCTGGGCGGAAAATCATGTGATAGCACTGTCAGCAGTGTTCATTCCGGGAGTGGACAACTGGGAAGCAGACTTCCTCAGCACGACCTCCACCCGGGAGAGTGGGGACTTCATTGGGAAGTCTTCCACATGATTGTGAACCGTTGGGAAAGACCAAAGGTGGACATGATGGCGTCCCGCCTGAACAAAAAACTGGACAGGTATTGCGCCAGGTCAAGAGACCCTCAGGCAATAGCTGTGGACGTTCTGGTAACACCGTGGGTGTACCAGTCTGTGTATGTGTTCCCTCCTCTGCTTCTCATACCTAAGGTACTGAGAATTATAAGACGTAGAGGAGTAAGAACTATACTCGTGGCTCCGGATTGGCCAAGAAGGACTTGGTACCCGGAACTTCAAGAGATCCTCACAGAGGACTCATGGCCTCTGCCGCTAAGAAGGGACTTGCTTCAGCAAGTACCATGTCTGTTCCAAGACTTGCTGCGTTTGACGGCATGGCGGTTGAACGCCGGATCCTAAGGGAAAAAGGCATTCCGGAAGAGGTCATTCCTACCCTGGTCAAAGCCAGGAAGGAGGTGACCGCACAACATTATCACCACAGGTGGCGAAAATATGTTGCGTGGTGTGAGGCCAGGAAGGCCCCACGAAGAAATTTCAACTCGGTCGATTCCTGCATTTCCTGCAAACAGGAGTGTCTATGGGCCTCAAATTGGGGTCCATTAAGGTTCAAATTTCGGCCCTGTCGATTTTCTTCCAGAAAGAATTGGCTTCAGTTCCTGAAGTCCAGAAGTTTGTCAAGGGAGTACTGCATATACAACCCCCTTTTGTGCCTCCAGTGGCACTGTGGGATCTCAACGTAGTTCTGGGATTCCTCAAATCACATTGGTTTAAACCGCTCAAATCTGTGGATTTGAAATATCTCACATGGAAAGTGACCATGATGTTGGCCCTGGCCTCGGCCAGGCGAGTGTCAGAATTGGCGGCTTTGTCTCACAAAAGCCCATATCTGATTGTCCATTCGGACAGGGCAGAGCTGCGGACTCGTCCCCAGTTTCTCCCTAAGGTGGTGTCAGCGTTTCACCTGAACCAGCTTATTGTGGTACCTGCGGCTACTAGGGACTTGGAGGACTCCAAGTTGCTAGATGTTGTCAGGGCCCTGAAAATATAGGTTTCCAGGACGGCTGGAGTCAGGAAAACTGACTTGCTGTTATCCTGTATGCACCCAACAAACTGGGTGCTCTTGCTTCTAAGCAGACGATTGCTAGTTGGATGTGTAGTACAATTCAGCTTGCACATTCTGTGGCAGGCCTGCCACAGCCAAAATATGTAAATGCCCATTCCACAAGGAAGGTGGGCTCATCTTGGGCGGCTGCCCGAGGGGTCTCGGCTTTACAACTTTGCCGAGCTGCTACTTGGTCAGGGGCACACCCTGGCTGAGGAGGACCTGGAGTTCTCACTCGGTGCTGCAGAGTCATCCGCACTCTCCCGCCCGTTTGGGAGCTTTGGTATAATCCCCATGGTCCTGACGGAGTCCCCAGCATCCACTTAGGACGTCAGAGAAAATAAGAATTTACTTACCGATAATTCTATTTCTCGTAGTCCGTAGTGGATGCTGGGCGCCCATCCCAAGTGTGGATTGTCTGCAATACTTGTACATAGTTATTGTTACAAAAATCGGGTTATTATTGTTGTGAGCCATCTTTTCAGAGGCTCCTTCTGTTATCATGCTGTTAACTGGGTTCAGATCACAGGTTGTACAGTGTGATTGGTGTGGCTGGTATGAGTCTTACCTGGGATTCAAAATCCTTCCTTATTGTGTACGCTCGTCCGGGCACAGTATCCTAACTGAGGCTTGGAGGAGGGTCATAGGGGGAGGAGCCAGTGCACACCACCTGATCCTAAAGCTTTTACTTTTGTGCCCTGTCTCCTGCGGAGCCGCTATCCCCGTGGTCCTGACGGAGTCCCCAGCAACCACTACGGACTACGAGAAATAGAATTATCGGTAAGTAAATTCTTATTTTTAAAAAGGCGGCTCACCTGTGGAAGAAGCTTCCTCACTGGTGAGCCGTATTAATTTATTTAAAACGTCTATCTAACCCAGGTATCTGTATGTGCTGCAACATTCTCCTATGTACATACCTAAATAAAAAAATTTCCTCCCCCCCCCCCCCTCTGACAGCATATTGAACTTTTTTTTTTTTTTTGGTCTTCCCCTTATTCTTAGACAGGCTCTTCTGGACTGGCGTGCACCTTTTTTGACTGGCAAGACATTGATACTGATACACCCCTGTGGTTTATTGCCTCTTATAGGGGGCTACTGCCCCTATCCTCAGATACTATATTGCAGCGGATGGGAGTTACAACATTTGCTCAGCTTTATAATAATGGTATTCTTAAATCATTTGAGCAGTTACGTGGCAGATATACTGTTGCTAATACTGTCTTTAGTTTTGTTTTTTCACTACTTCCAGCTGCATCATGCACTGCAGGCGCAGCTGGGTACGGCCCCCTTAACTATCAGTGTCTCCAGTCAGGAAACTGCTGCTTTCGTTGGGGTCCAGGGGACACACATCTCTGATTTATGCTGCATTGAATGTGCAAGTTAATTCTCCTCTGTTTGACCACTTGAAACTTAAATGGGGTGGTAATATTGGTGGTCTCTCCAATGAACAATGGATACAGATTTTGGGATCCATTTGTTGTACTACCCCATGTGTTCGGTATCGGCAGGTATATTTTTATACCTTGCATAGAACATGTCATACCCCAGAAATGTTGTATAGTGCACATCTTCGCTCTGATACCTGCTGTGCAATGGAGGGTGCTGACTTTTTGGCACCTATTATGGTCATGCCCAAGGCTGGCACCATTTTGCGCTGCAGTTTGTAATATTGTCCTTACAGAACCATCATAGCCAGTAACTAACTCTAGACTGTCTGTTCGGGTTAGACCTTGAAGAGATGCATTCTCTGGTCATATTCCGTTATGTACTATGTTTAACCACTCTGGCAAAAGACTTAATAGCCAGAAAATGGTTCTCCCCTGAATTACCCAATATATCTCATTGGTGGGCTATGGTCAACGAGGTTTCTGGCCAAGAATGAGCAATGTTTAGATCTAGTGACATGCTGGTTAAATACTCATATATGGGGTAGATGGAATACGTCAGCCCTTGGAGTGGTTGGGACGTGATGGAAAGGGGAAGGTATCCTGTGTAATGTATATTGTAGCAAATACAGAATATGATATTATGCCTGTTTGCACTGGGGTGGTGTGGGAGGCATGGAGGCTTTAGAAATGACTCCTTATTGTTGTATTGACTATATGTATGATGTTGCCTGCTACATGTCATGTCATTATTTTTTTTTTTTTTTTTTTTAAACAGATACTGTAAATCCAATGTCATTGATTTTGATATACTATTTTTGTACTTGACCTGTTTTTTTGAGCTTCTGTGTTTTATATGTAAAACACTATTACATTTTTTTTTTTTTTTTTTTTACTGAACTTAAAAAAAAAAAAAAAAAAAATCATAAGCACCTTAAACAAATCCTATTACCAGCCTTAGTGGGACATTCAGTTAACAAAATTTTACAGCAAAAAAGTACTTTATCACCAGTTTATTCACAAATAATTTTTATTGGGCAATACAATTGATGCCTATTGTAGCAGTAAAATCTACCTGCTATTGTGTGAAATCACAAGATCGGTTCCTACAGCCATGAGTTTTCTCAGACACAAACATTTTATAGTGGAAGTTTCAACTGCCCAGAGGCAGGATTAACAATCTCCAATATTGGGGATAATGTAACTGATTATCTACCCTCACCCCCCCCCCACAAATTGTGGATTTGTTCAAGATGACCACTAAATTATTGCAAAATAGCTACCATTAACTGATGTAAAAGTTCACCTGTTCTTATGCAGGTCATTAGAAATGATGCACGTGGTCTAAGCTGAAATGCACCTACACTAATGGGCTGTACTTTCTATATAGGTCAACCATTCTATGAATCTGTTGTGCACTACCTAATGTCTCAAGAAAGCTAACTACACTTAAGGCTTTATCCAGGTCTGTTAGCAAATGGGCAAAACTGTTGAACTGCAGGTGTGGCAGATATTACATGTGCAGGGGGTTAGATTTGGGTGGGCTATGCTCAAACTCTAACCCAAATTGCAGTGTAGAAACTAAGCAGCCAGTATTCACCCTGCACAGAGCAATATAACCCACCCAAATCTCTCTGCACATGCTATACCTGCAGTCCAACGTGGTCTTGCCCGATTGCTATATAATTTTTTTTTTTTTTTTTTTTATTCATTTTTTTTTATTTTTTTTTTCCCCCCCACAAACCTAAATCCCCTTTTAAATCTGCTTTATTGCAGCCTCTGGACTCTCGGGTGCTTACAATGACTCGTGCAATGACCAAGCAATTGCAGACTACTTGCTTTGCTCTGGTATCTGGTGCACAAGGCCTGCCATTAAACATTCAGGAACGCATGCAGCAGCTACAACAAAATGCTCAGGACCTACACTCTTCTTTCTCCTCTGCTCGGTCACTTGGAGACATTTCTGCAGGCATCTTGGTACAGAGCCGGGAGCAAGCGTCAAAGGTCCATGATTATGTGAATGAGCTCTTCAACTATGTTTTGGCCAACACTCCCCTGACCTGGTTGGTAGGACCTTTTGCCCCTCAAATTATTGAACATCCAGAAACTCCTGAGGAGGAACCGGACAATGCCACTAAGTGAACAAGTACATTGTTCATGCACTTATTTGAAGTTTGGAAACATTGTTTACCCTGTAATGTTTCTCTGCCACTGGTCTAATAAGCTGCCTCTGACCATGCATTTAACGGAATAAAATTAAAATGAATTCCCTACATTGTCTGGTGTATGTTCCCTTTTCACTACTACTTGCATAACTTCACTGATTCAAACACAACTTGCTCCTGAGGTGACGATGAATAAGCACTCTATCGCACTTAAAATGCGATGCTGTTAAACATAAATAGCCTGAAATGCTACATTATCTATACAGCCTCATATTTGGAGGTTGTGAAAGCTTTAGCTTATAACGGCCATTATTTGGCACCAATCTTGGTGTCATTCCTTAGTGGTGTATAATTGTAAGAATGTCTATGTATAATAGATGTAGACTTATAGGTGTGTTGACTGCATTCATGACTTGTCAGATGCTTAAATTGGGATGCTGACTGACAACTGGATATAGTATTAATATGCCATTGACTTAGTAAATCACTGGTGCATGTTAATTTATAGAGTTCCTGCTTTCATAATTAAAAGCACCAACAGGAAGAAGTGACATGACTGTCCTGTGTTTTAGCTGAGCTATAAATTACACTGAACTAAGTAATATTTTAAGAGACACTTGAAAGTAGAGCTGCTGAAAGTAGTAAGTTGGGCTTTATTTGCATATTGCTCTGCTCCAGGAACAAGTTCATATTGTGGAGGCTGATGCCAGGTTACAGAAAACGGTCATTCACCTTGTTTGGTAGGAGGATCAGGGCACTAATGTTAAAACTAAGGTACCTTTTTTTTTTTTTTTTTTTTTTTTTTTTTTTTTCTTTCTTTTTTTTCCCCCCCCTCCATGTATCTCAAATTAAATACAATACAAAATCTACAGCCAAGAGTGAGCAGTACAAAATTCACTTTTTTTTTTTTTTTTTTTTTTTAATCAGTTTGTATAGTCTAACTAGTTGGATGTACAGTTGACTAGTTTCTATTTATGGTGTGCCCCCCCCCCTCCCCATTATTGATGGCAATAAGCGGGTTACCCATAGGTGGTTCAGACATCTGAAGGTTGTGTCTGAGTACCATGAGATGGATCTTCTCACATATATCCAGTCACAAATGTGTAGTAGTGCTCTTGCCACCAGAAAATGATCATTAATGTAATCCCTTCACAGTACATTTCTTCTTGCCCTCAGAAATTTTGTGTTCTTCGTTCTAAATAACAAAGTTAATGGTTTCCAGAGGGTAGAGTCCTGAACTGTGAGGGTATGCCAGACCTCTTAGTTAATTTCTGTACTGAATAATGCCCAGGATCTGTAGCACTAGGATCATTAATAGAACTATCATGCTGATCCTGGTAAGCACACCATGTGTCCACACCTTTCATTTACTGGGTAGAATTCCCCTTTATCTAAAAATGCTTTAACTTCTAGGCATGGATTTGTTTAAGCGTTTAATCAGTTGACCTGATTGCTGTTTAATATGGTATTGTGTAGTTGCTTCAGATTTGTTAATCAAACTGACTAGCTGACTTCCACATAATGAGGCTGTGGTGTTGGTTTGATATGTGGTGTCCTACTGCAGTAGATTGAACTCATTATGTTCATGTAATAAGCTTGAAGTGTGCTTAGAGTAGTTACTAGAGAATGGGTAGACTGTTTATGGACTATTCAGTTATGCATCTTTTGGGCCACAATAACAGCTTAAACAATTGCCCCAGTGCAGGATACATTCATGTTCCTGCAAATTCCTTCCCTACCACTGACATATAACAGTAGAAATGAAGATTTGCCAAAGCAGGCAACATTTTGCCACTTACTCTTTGAGAAGGACACAGGAAGCCGATTAGCAATCCAATGAAAGTTGTGGGTTGTTTTTTTTTTTTTTTTTTTTTTTTCTGCAGTGGGGTACACTGGAATTGCATAGGGAATACATTGGGGTGTAGAGTTGGATCTTGATCTAAGGCACCAACAGGCTAAAGCTTTGACTGTTCCCAGGATGCACTGCCTCTAACCCCCACCTCCAGGCATTGGAGCTCAGTTTGTAAGTTTCTAGGTCACTAACAGGTGGGGCGGTGCTAGGCAGCCCTGAAAAGAGTCTTTAAGAAGACTTCAAGGGCTGCAGCACTGTTTGTCATTCTAACCTTCTGTGCTGCGGCTCCATCTCCACAGCAGCGCTGCATACTCCCGCGGCCGGGTTCCTGAGTACTTGCAGCAGAGGTGCACCAGTCATCAGGCACACCACTGCTGACACTCTCCAGGATCGCATGGTGGCACATCGGGGACGAGTTAAGAGGGTCCCCCAGGTGCCACCTGCTGGTAAATTGCAGTCTCAGGAGACAGACTGCGCCACTGGCGTGGACACTACTTCACAGGGACCCCAACTATATCCACCAGGGCAGGGACCACAGGTCAGATTTAATAAAATCCATTTTACATAGGTTCCACAGTATGCGGTGGTGAGGCCCAGCATAAGGAATAAGGCGCATACCTGTAGCCCCAGCTCCGGGTGCCATCTACTGCTGGTGTCCCTGCCCTGGAGCTGCATTTCAATCTGACAGATTTTGGCACCATCTTCACTAGCAGCTGAGCGGATCTCAGACTACTCTGTAAAGCTACTTGTCTTATCAGCGCTGTGCATTTACAGACTCTAGTATTCTACGTGTCATTTTAGACAGTGTTTGTTAAGAACAAGTGTGCTGCTAGTGGAATATTTAGTACAAGTATTCTGTGATATACAGCATGTATCTACTGTGTATTGTTACATCTCTATTCATACATATTTATATGTATTTTCTCTGATGTCCTAGTGGATGCTGGGTACTCCGTAAGGACCATGGGGTATAGACAGGCTCCGCAGGAGACTGGGCACTCTTAAAAGAAAGATTAGGTACTATATCTGGTGTGCACTGGCTCCTCCCTCCTCCAGACCTCAGTTAGTATCTGTGCCCAGCCAGAGCTGGATGCACCCTAGGGGCTCTCCTGAGCTTCCTAGAAAAGAAAGTATTTGTTAGGTTTTTTTATTTTCAGTGAGATCTGCTGGCAACAGACTCACTGCTACGAGGGACTGAGGGGAGAGAAGCAAACCTACCTGCTTGCAGCTCGCTTGTGCTTCTAAGGCTACTGGACACCATTAGCTCCAAAGGGATCGAACACAGGGCCCGACCTCGATCGTCCGTTCCCGGAGCCGCGCCGCCGTCCCCCTTGCAGAGCCAGAAGAACAAAGAGGTTGAAAATCGGCGGCTGAAGACTCCGGTCTTCATTAAGGTAGCGCACAGCACTGCAGCTGTGCGCCATTGCTCCCTTAGCACACCACACACTCCGGTCACTGATGGGTGCAGGGCGCTGCGGGGGGGGGGGGGGGGGCGCCCTGGACAGCAATTAATTACCTTACTTGGCGAAAAGCACATAATACAGTCTGATAAACTGTATATGTGCATTAACCCCCGCCATTATACAATTAAACTCTGGAGAAGCCCACCGCTGAGGGGGCGGGGCATCTTCCTCAGCACACCAGCGCCATTTTCTCTGCACAGCTCCGCTGGAAGGACGCTCCCCAGTTTCTCCACTGCAGTTCCAGACTTCAAGGGTAAAAAAGAGGGGGGGCACATAAATTTAGGCGCAAAACTGTGTAAATAAGCTGCTATAGGGGAAAAATCACTCAGTGTAGTGTACATCCCTGTATTATATAGCGCTGTGGTGTGTGCTGGCATACTCTCTCTCGGTCTCCCCAAAGGACTTTGTGGGGTCCTGTCCTCAGTCGGAGCATTCCCTGTGTGTGTGGTGTCGGTACGGCTGTGTCGACATGTTTGATGAGGAAGCTTATGTGGAGGCGGAGCAGGTGCCGATAAGTGTGATGTCACCCCCTGCGGTGCCGACACCAGAGTGGGTGGATATGTTGAAGGTATTAACCGACAGTGTCAACTCCTTACATAAAAGGTTAGATGACGTGACAGCAGTGGGACAGCCGGCATCTCAGCCCGTGCCTGCCCAGGCGTTTCAAAGGCCATCAGGGGCTCAAAAACGCCCGCTACCTCAGATGGCAGACACAGATGTTGACACAGTCTGACTCCAGTGTAGACGAGGATGAGACAAATGTACAATCCACAAGGGCCATCTGTTGCATGATTACGGCAATGAAAAATGTGTTGCACATTTCTGACATTAACCCGGTTACCACTAAAAAGGGTATTATGTTTGGGGAGAAAAAGCAACCAGTGGCTTTTCCCCCATCGGATGAGTTGAATGAAGTGTGTGTGAAGAAGCGTTGGGTTCCCCCGATAAGAAACTAGTGATGTCTAAGAGGTTACTGATGGCGTACCCTTTCCCGCCAGAGGACAGGTTACGTTGGAAGACATCCCCTAGGGTGGACAAGGCGCTCACACGCTTATCAAAAAAGGTGGCACTGCCGTCTCAGGATACGGCCGCCCTAAAGGAGCCTGCTGATAGAAAGCAGGAGGCTATCCTGAAGTCTGTATATACACACTCAGGTACTATACTGAGACCTGCAATTGCTTCAGCATGGATGTGTAGTGCTGCAGCAGCTTGGTCCGATACCCTGTCGGATAATATTGATACCCTCGACAGGGATACTATTTTGCTAACCATAGAGCATATTAAAGACGTCTTATATATGAGGGATGCACAGAGGGATATTTGCCGGCTGGCATCTAGAATTGACGCAATGTCCATTTCTGCCAGGAGAGTGTTATGGACTCGGCAGTGGACAGGTGATGCTGATTTTAAAAGGCACATGGAGGTTTTGCCTTATAAGGGTGAGGAATTGTTTGGGGATGGTCTCTCGGACCTCGTATCCACAGCAACAGCTGGGAAGTCAACATTTTTTACCTCAGGTTTCCTCACAGCCTAAGAAAGCACCGTATTACCAGGTATAGTCCTTTCGGCCACAGAAAGGCAAGCGGATCAGAGGCGCTTCCTTTCTGCCCAGAGGCAAGGGGAGAGGGAAAAAGCTGCACCAGACAGCCAGTTCCCAGGAACAAAAATCCTCCCCTGCTTCCACTAAGTCCACCGCATGATGCTGGGGCTCCACAGGTGGAGCCAGGTGCGGTGGGGGTGTGTCTCCGGAACTTCAGCGACCAGTGGGTTCGCTCACAGGTGGATCTCTGGGTACTGCAAGTGGTATCTCAGGGATACAAGCTGGAGTTCGAGGCCACTCCCCCTCGCTGTTACCTCAAATCGGCCTTGCCAGCTACTCCCAAAGAAAGGGAGGTAGTACTGGCAGCTATTCACAAGCTGTACCTTCAGCAGGTGATAATCAAGGTACCCCCCCCCCCCTTCAACAGGGGCGGGGTTACTATTCCACAATGTTTGTGGTACCGAAACCAGACTCTTCGGTGAGACCCATCCTAAATTTAAAATCCTTGAACACTTATATAAGGAAGTTCAAGATGGAATCGCTCAGGGCGGTTATTGCAAGCCTGGAAGAGGGGGATTTTATGGTGTCGCTGGACATCAAGGATGCATACCTGCATGTCCCCATTTACCCACCTCACCAGGAGTACCTCGGGTTTGTGGTACAGGACTGTCATTACCAATTCCAGAAGTTGCAGTTTGGTCTGTCCATGGCACCAAGGGTATTTACCAAGGTAATGGTTATAATTATCCCGTACTTGGACGATCTCCTGATAAAGGCGAGGTCCAAAGAGCAGTTGCTAGTCGGCGTAGCACTATCTCAGGAAGTGCTGCATCAGCATGGCTGGATTCTGAATATCCCAAAGTCACAGCTGATTCCTGCGACGTGTCTGCTGTTCTTGGGCATGATTCTGGACACAGAACAGAAGAAGGTCTTTCTCCTGGAGGAGAAGGCCCAGGAATTATCTCTGGTCAGGGACCTCCTGAAACCAAAACAGGTGTCAGTGCATCACTGCACGCGAGTCCTGGGAAAGATGGTAGCTTCTTACGAAGCAATTCCCTTCGGCAGATTCCATGCAAGGATCTTCCAGTGGGATCTATTAGACAAGTGGTCCGGATCGCATCTTCAGATGCATCGGTTGATCACCCTGTCCCCGAGGGCCAGGGTGTCTCTGCTGTGGTGGCTGCAGAGTGCTCATCTTCTCGAAGGCCGCAGATTCGGCATACAGGACTGGGTCCTGGTGACCACGGATGCAAGCCTCCGAGGTTGGGGGGCAGTCACTCGGGGAAGAAACTTCCAAGGACAATGGTCGAGTCAGGAAACTTCCCTACACATAAATATTCTGGAACTAATGGCCATTTACAATGCCCTGAGTCGAGCAGAACCCCTGCTTCAAAACCAACCGGTGCTGATTCAGTCAGACAACATCACGGCGGTCGCCCATGTAAACCGACAGGGCGGCACAAGAAGCAGGATGGCAATGGCAGAAGCCACAAGGATTCTTTGATGGGCGGAGAATCACGTGCTAGCACTGTCAGCAGTGTTCATTCCGGGAGTGGACAGCTGGGAAGCAGACTTCCTCAGCAGACACGACCTCCACCCGGGAGAGTGGGGACTTCATCCAGAAGTCTTCAAGCTGATTGTAAACCGTTGAACGGCCACAGGTGGACATGATGGCGTCCTGCCTCAACAAAAAGCTAAAAAGATATTGCGCCAGGTCAAGGGACCCTCAGGCGATAGCTGTGGATGCGCTAGTGACACCGTGGGTGTACCAGTCTGTTTGTGTTCCCTCCTCTTCCTCTCATACCCAAGGTACTGCGGATAGTGAGAAAGAGAGGAGTAAGAACTATACTCATCGTTCCGGATTGGCCAAGAAGAACTTGGTACCCAGAACGACAAGAGATGATCTCAGAGGACCCATGGCCTCTGCCGCTCCGACAGGACCTGCTACAGCAGGGGCCCTGTCTGTTCCAAGACTTACCGCGGCTGCGTTTGACGGCATGGCGGTTGAATGCCGGATTCTAACGGAGAAGGGCATTCCGAAGTCATTCCTACGCTGATGAAGGCTAGGAAGGATGTGACAGCAAAACATTATCACCGCATATGGCGAAAATATGTTGCTTGGTGTGAGGCAAGGAAGGCCCCAACAGAGGAATTTCAGCTGGGTCGATTTCTGCACTTCCTACAGTCAGGAGTGACTATGGGCCTAAAATTGGGATCCATTAAAGTCCAGATTTCGGCCCTGTCTATTTTCTTTCAAAAAGAATTGGCTTCACTGCCTGAAGTTCAGACATTTGTTAAAGGAGTGCTGCATATTCAGCCCCCTTTTGTGCCTCCCAGTGGCACCTTGGGATCTCAACGTTGTGTTGGATTTCCTAAAATCACATTGGTTTGAGCCACTTAAGACCGTGGAGCTAAAATATCTCACGTGGAAGGTGGTCATGCTGTTGGCCTTGGCTTCGGCCAGGCGTGTGTCAGAATTGGCGGCTTTGTCATGTAAAAGCCCATATCTGATTTTCCATATGGACAGGGCGGAATTGAGGACTCGTCCTCAATTTCTTCCTAAGGTGGTATCAGCGTTTCATTTGAACCAACCTATTGTGGTGCCTGCGGCTACTCGTGACTTGGAGGATTCCAAGTTCTTGGACGTAGTCAGGGCCCTGAAAATATGTTTCCAGGACAGCTAGTCAGAAAGACTGACTCGCTCTTTATCCTGCATGCACCCAACAAGCTGGGTGCTCCTGCTTCAAAGCTGACAATTGCTCGCTGGATCTGTAGCACGATTCAACTTGCACATTCCGCGGCTGGACTGCCGCATCCTAAATCAGTAAAAGCCCATTCCACGAGGAAGGGGGGCTCTTCTTGGCCGGCTGCCCGAGGGGTCTCGGCTTTACAACTTTGCCGAGCTGCTACTTGGTCGGGTTCAAACACTTTTGCAAAATTCTACAAGTTTGATACCCTGGCTGAGGAGGACCTTGAGTTTGCTCATTCGGTGCTGCAGAGTCATCCGCACTCTCCCGCCCGTTTGGGAGCTTTGGTATAATCCCCATGGTCCTTCCGGAGTACCCAGCATCCACTAGGACGTCAGAGAAAATAAGCATTTACTCACCGGTAATTCTATCTCTCGTAGTCCGTAGTGGATGCTGGGAGCCCGTCCCAAGTGCGGACTCTCTGCAATACATGTATATAGTTATTGCGTAACTAAAGGGTTATTGTTATGAGCCATCTGTTAATGAGGCTCATTCTTGTTTTCATACTGTTAACTGGGTATAGTTATCACGAGTTGTACGGTGTGATTGGTGTGGCTGGTATGAGTCTTACCCTGGATTCCAAATCCTTTCCTAGTAATGTCAGCTCTTCCGGGCACAGTTTCCCTAACTGAGGTCTGGAGGAGGGGCATAGAGGGAGGAGCCAGTGCACACCAGATATAGTACCTAATCTTTCTTTTAAGAGTGCCCAGTCTCCTGCGGAGCCCGTCTATACCCCATGGTCCTTACGGAGTACCCAGCATTCACTACGGACTACGAGAAATAGAATTACCGGTGAGTAAATTCTTATTTTTACTAGTCTAGTGCAGTTTTGTTTATCTGTAATAATAACTTCTGCATTGTACCTGTGACTGTGTGCCTGTTGCTGTTGTGTGGATCTCATTCTCCTGTATCTCACTTTTCTCCGGCAGAGTCCACAGGATAACATTGGGATATGATGGAGCGACAGCGAATTGGCACCAAACGATCACAAGCTTTCTGGCCTCCCAGGATGCAATGGGCTCATCCATATATTCTTGCCCACTGGTTCAGTCAAATCAGTTTTTTTTGTTTGTTTTTTTTGGTGCCGGTAGCCAGACCATGGCCACAGGGCTGCTGCGTTTGGTAGCCCTAAGCTTTATTTTTATAGTCTTACTACATTGTTTTGAGTAATCTTTACTAACAGCGTCTTACACGCATATTTGAAAGTCGTTCCAACAACTCTCTACCGTGTCGCAGCAACACTTACCCACGGTACAAATGCTGTCTCGACGAGCGACTGTGTCGGATATACTAGCAGGTCCAGCAGACGTTACCAGGCTGTGGCCGGAGCACGGGGAGAAGGTAAGGCATCGGTTCCGCTTAGTAGGGGAATATGGACACAGCCGCACTGTTCTGGGAGGAGACTTACAAACAGTAGCTGGCACGCTGCCACCACGGGTGTTCCGGTGCTAGGCTTTAGGGATCATTAAGCATCAAGAATAGTTTGAGGCTGCAATCCTTAAGGTTGATGTCAGCAGTGGGGAGTCAGACGCTCCCCCCAGTTCATGAGCAGTTTCCATGCATCTCCCGCCATGAACGGAGTACCTCACTTCCATCTCGGACGCTACCACGAGGGGTCTCGTCGCAGCATAGGCCGCTGCGTCTGTGTACACTAAGGTTACCGCTAAGAGTCCGGGTCGCAGACAGGTGCGTCTGCATGCACTAGCGTTCACTGAGCGTCTGTGTCCACTTAAAGTTACCGGAATGGCAGTGTACACTAGTAGCGTCTGGATCCACTCAGCGTTCGCTAACGTATTGATTCTGGAAGTGTGGCGAGTCTCCCTGTATCCCACTCTACGGAGTAAGGGTTATACAGCACTAAAATTCGGTCTACTTTTGTTAGTATGAATAGTTAACTTTAGTGACTATTGCATATGAGTTTGTGTACATTACTGTGGTTTTCTTCACAATGCGTCTGAATAAGTTAAATAACTGTATAGAACAGAATTCAGTAAATGTACTCCTACATACTTGAAATGTGTTCGTAGTTGATATGCTTATATGACAAATATATAACGTGACTGACTGCTAGTGTGATTGCTGACTTTATATATGTTTGTCAGTGGTTTCTTCTGAGCCTCGATGCTTGGGTTGGTGTCAGATTGATATCACTTTTATACATGTAAAGTGATTACAGTCACAGATTGTGTAGTATACGGTGAAAAACTGATTATCATGTCTAAGAGTGGCAAAGGTGATGAGGTTACATTAACGGTTTCACCAACATTGATAACATGTTTATTCTGCAAGGTGGGGTTATCAACTCTGCATCTGGCACATGATGGGTTATGTGCAAATTTTTGCGTTTCAGCAGATTGCAAGGCAGATCCCTTTTCAACGACAAATAGATCCACCTTGGGCTATGTTTGCACAAACTTTATCCAGTATAGCTGATAGGTTGGTCCCTACAGCCTCAACCTCAGGAATAGGGTACACTATTAACCCATACATGCAGCTCCCATCTTATGGTATAGGTATGGTACAGCTTCTACAAATCAACAAGCTGATGAACCAAGGGTAAATATATCATCAGATTCATAGGCTACACAGGATGATATAACAGATGATAGCTCCATATACTCTACTTCACCATATGAAGAACAAGTAGAAGGTTTCAGCTCAGAGGATATAGCTGAGTTAATTGGAGCAATAAAGGCTTTTCTGTCTCTAGAGGATTCAGCAGAGCCTATAATAAAAACTAAAGCACCTGTGTTTAAACGTTCCAAAACAGTTAGGGTTGAGTTTTCAGGGTCAGAGGAGCTGATGGAAATTATGGAGGAAGTTTGGACTACACCCAATAGGAAATATAGAATTCCAAAGAAATGAGATTCTTATTACCCTTTTCCAACTGGGGACTGTTTAAAAAGAGAAGTGCCTCCTAAGGTAGATACGCATGTCATTCGACTAGTGCGAAAATCTGTTTTGCCTTTACCATCAACATCATTAAATGATGTCACAGACAGAAGCGTGGATGGTTTTTTTTGAAAAACATATTTTCGCTGTCATAAGGCCAGCTATGGCTTCAGCCTGGATGGTAAAAGCAGTAGTTGAATGGGCGGACGAATTGGAAAATGAGCTCTCGGCACCTACTAGGGAGCAGGAGTCCCATATAGCTCATATGAAACAAGCTGCGCTATTTTTAGAGGAGGCAGCAATGGATATAGGTGCTATTGCATCCAAAGCGTCATCCTTAACTGTAGCTCCTCGCAGAGCAATTTGGCTACGTACATGGAAAGCTGATTCAGAATCCAAAAAGGTTCTGGAAGCTTTGCCTTTTGTTGGGAACATTCTTTTTGGTAAGGAATTGACAGATAATCTGGAGTCAAAAGCAGAATCCAAAAAGGTCAGGTTTCTTGCCAGTTATAACCCTAAGCCTAGGGGTTCGGGGTTTTGGCAATTTAGGTGGCAAGGCAAAATAAAAGGTAAAAATTAATCTAAGCAGACCCAGTACAATAAGCCCGGTAAAACAAAGAAGTACTGGGCCACTAGAGTACAGAAACCATCAGCCTGATGGTGCGGGCCTCCACCTGGGGGACTCCAAGGTAGGGGGCCGACTTCTTCAGTTTGCACACATATGGCAGCAGTCGACAACAGATGCCTGGGTGCAAGAAGTGGTATCTCTGGGTTTGTGTTTTCCCTTTCAAGAAGCAACCTCCTCGAAGGTTTTTTTTTTGCATCAGCCCGTCTCATATAGAGACTAAGGCCAGAGCCCTGCAAGAAGCAGTTCAGAAATTGCTCCAGTCCGGGGTAATTATTCCAGTACCCCCGGAACAAAGGGGGCAGGGTTTTTACTCCAACCTATTTTTGGTTCAGAAGCCAAATGGATCATTCCGCCCAATTCTCAATCTCAAAATATTAAACAAATACATAGGGGTCCCAAGGCTCCACATGGAAACGTTACGCTCCATAGTTTTGGCCATGGAACCGGGGGATTACATGGTATCCCTGGATATATAGGATGCTTACCTGCATGTGCCAATAGCATTGTCCCATCAGTGTTGCCACAGGTTCGCTATCCTCCAGCAACATTTTCAGTTCCAGGCCTTACCCTTTTGGGTTAGCCACAGCTCCCAGAGTATTTACCAAGATCATGGTGGTTATGGCAGCTTATCTCTGCAAGCAGGGGATAAGGATTTTTCCATACCTCGATCTTTTAATTCTGGCACAATCCCAGGAATTGCTCTTGAGCCATCTCCAACAGACAATATCTTGTCTACAGAAACATGGATGGCTCATAAATTGGGCAAAGTCGTCTCTGATTCCGTCACAACGGATTCTTCACTTGGGGGCTGCATTGGATTCAAGTCTGCAATAAATATTTTTACCTCGGGAAATTATATCCAAGGTACAGTTAATAACTCAGGAATTGTTGCACAGTCAGACAATATCAATTCACGCAGGAATGCGAGTGATGGTGTCAACATTCGACATGGTGGAATATGCACAATTCCACTCAAGACCTCTGCAGCATCTGATTCTGGACAGATGGAATGGAGTACATCAGACAATAAAGAAACAGATGATGATACTTCCAGTAAAGGTTAAAGGTCATTAGCCTGGTGGCTACAGACATCCCATCTAGACTAGGGGAGACTCTTTTGGATATCAGATTGGGAGATCCTGACAACGGATGCCAGTCTACAGGGCTGGGGAGCAGTGTCCGGAAAATTATGGTTCCAGGGACAGTGGACCACAGAAGAAAGTTGCCTGCCAATAAACCTGTTGTAACTCCGGGCCATATACATGGCACTGATTCAGGCAAAGGACATTCTGCAAGTAAAACTAGTCCAGATCTGCTCGGACAATGCAACGGCAGTAGCATACCTCAACCATCGGGGAGGAACTCGCAGCCAAAAAGCAATGAAGGAGGTAAGTCACATACTAAAGTGGGTAGAACTCCTTCTCCCGGCATTATCCACAGTGTTTGTTCCAGGAGTCCTAAACTGGGAAGTGGACTTTCTCAGTCGACACTCCATTCGAGCAAGCGAATGTGCTCTACATCTGGAAGTTTTTCAGACTCTAGTAGAAAAGTGGTGTCACAACTGAGGGCTGGTGTTGGTAGCGGGAAGCCTCAGTTATAGGCGCTGACGGGTACTTAAACTTAGGAGGTGAGATGTGACTCCTAGATATGTGCAGTAGCTGCAGCACCACAGCCCAAAGGCGTGACCATGACAACTGAAAGTATCTTTAGGGTTTTTTATTAAATAATAAAAGTCAAAAGTGCAACAAAACAATAATCATTGGGAGTCTCTGGGTTCCTACTGGTTTGAGACCAATAACTTGAAATGTAGTAGAAGGTATTGAATGATGCTTGAGAACGTTGAAGAACTAGTAGAATGATGCTTGAGAACGTTGAAGAATTAGTAGAATGATGCTAGAGATCGCAGGAACAGCACTTAGTTGTAATGTGGAGTAATATGAACAATGTGAACAGAGTTCTGCTGGAGAATAGCTACTGTTAGCCGAAACATATACTCTGCCAATTCAGGATGCAATAGCAGGAAAAGTCAGGCTGCACCACTGAGGGTTATCACAGGAGAAGCAGACTGCACCGCAGAGTATAGACACAGGGGAGTCAGGCTGTACTGCAGAGTATAACACAGAGTCTCTAGTGAAGCTGACGACTGGAATCACTGGAAGACTATTCTTCCTGGGTGCTGGGACAGGATATTTATACCTGCTGGTGAACAGGCATTGGCTGACAACTTGACACCGGCACCAGCAGTGCTGCGGATTGGTAAACAGAATATGTGACCTTATCCAACATGGCTGCACCCATTGACTGAGTTTGAAGGGGAAAGAACCATGTGCCAAACGACAATGGCGGCGGAGATCGCGGCAGCAGAAGACTCCACGCCACAGGGATGACAGCAGCGGCCGCGGTTCACAGTGGACGCCACACTCAGTCTCCATTCGACAGGATGACTGGTGTGGCGGTGACGGCCGTGATGGGGCTGAGAGCGCCATACTAAGCTAAGTGAAAACACTAAGAAGGCCGCTGAGCCGGCGCTGCGGGTAACACAAAAATGAAATGTAAAACCAAACCTAGTTATTGTCACGATCCGGGTACTGAGATATCGTTATCTACTTGTCCGATGTCTCCTGAGGCTGGCAGCGAGCCAGGGCCGGGCTTTAGCTATGGTTACTGCCTACAGCAGCCTCCTCAGTAAATGTAGTCACGGTAGTGCGGCGCTCTCAGCCCCGTCGTGGCTGTCATTGCTGCACCTGTGGTCCTAGGCTGAATGCGTGACCTCGGTGTGTCCCGGCCGCCACTTCCATCCCTGTGGCCGCTGTGCGCGTCTGGGCGTGTGGAGTCCGGCTGCTGCGGCCGCCGCCGCCATTGTTGTTTGTACTCCTGCTTCACAGTACTTAGTTCCCCTTCTGGTTCTGTTGATGGGCGCATCCATCTTGGACTTTGACACATGATACCATTCACCTATCCTCAGTGCTGCCGGAGCCGTGTCATAATTGCCAGACCAATCCCTGCTATGCAGCAGGTATAAATATTCTGTCTCAGCGCCCAGAAGATTGTCAGTGCTTCCATTGTCTATCCTGTGTATACAGTGTGCAGTTCACTGTGGACTTCTCCTGCAGTTCAGCCTGACCCCCTGGTGGTTTCTCCCTGCGGTGTTGTTCCAGCTCTCCAGTGTTTAAGCCCTGTGGTGCAGCCTGTCATCTTTGCTCCCGCACCCAGTGCTAACTAATACCCCTTTCACATCACACTAAAAACCCGGTATCGACACGGCATATTGCCGTGTCGAAACGGGTCAGTGTGCGATGTGAAAGGTCCTTTGCAGAATTAGCGGGTCGCCTGACCCGGTAATTCAACCAGGTTAAAAAAAGAAGGGTTATTACCGGGTTGAATACCGGGTCAGGTGCAGTGTGAATGGGAGCCGTTCTGATGCGACACGGCTCCCATTCACAGCATAGGGAGAGGCGGCGCAGGAGATGAGCTCATCTCCCAGCGCCGCCTCCACCCCTGCTGCTGCTGCGCCCCCCGCTGCTATGGCAACCGACCCGGTATATTGCCGGGTCGGAAAGCCAGCAGAGGAGCGCAAATGCCAGATCCCACCCGGTAAGGACACGTTTCTCTTACCGGGTAGGATCCGGCATTTGCGATCTGAATGCAGCATTAATGGTGATACTCCGGCTTCCCGGTAACCACTCTGTGTTCCTGCGAACCCAAGCTTCTTCTACAGTTCTCCTGCGAACCCCAGCTTCTTCTACAGTTCTTCTGCAAACCCCAGCTTCTTCTACAGTTGTCCTGCGAACCCCAGCTTCGCCTACAGTTCTCCTTCGAACCCCAGCTTCATTTATAATTTACCTGAGCACCCAAGTTTTATTTACAGTTCACCTGCTATTCTCCGCTGCACGTTATACCTCACCTGGGTTCCCTAGTATTGTACTGGACTTTCACGCTCATTCTGGATTACTCGTGCTAACCAGTTGTATTATACTCACTTGTGACTATTCTATTTTGTTTCATTGCACCTTATATGACTTTTCATTTAATAAATATCCTCAAAGATATCTACAGTTGTCGTGGTCACGCCTTCGGGCACTTACTGCTACTGTCTGATGCATGTCTAGTAGTCCACTCATTCCTCCTAAGTTCCGTTACCCGTCAGCCCCTACAACTGAGGCTTCCAGTTACCTTCACCAGCCCTCAGTTGTGACAGTTATGACCCGGGCCTGGCACGCTGAGCCAATCTCAGGAGACACCTAACTGGAAGAAAATGGCGACCAGACACCTGGATCGTGACAAGTGGGGGTTGCCAGAAATAGATCTCATGGCGTCCCGTCTGAACAACAAAGTTCCAGCATACGGGTCAAGAACAAAAGACCCCGGAGCGATCCTTGTGGACGCACTGTCAGTGAAATGGGACTTTCATATGGCATATCTGTTTCCTCCAATCTCCCTGCTACCCAGGGTGGTGAGGAAAATAAAACGAACAAAGGGTGCAGTGATTCTAATAGCTACGGCTTGGCCCAGAAGGCATTGGTACATAGATCTGCAGAGAATGTCGATGGATTCTCCAATTCTGCTCCCTCAACGTCCAGATCTACTGATGCAGGGCCCTTGTTATCACAGGCATCTGGATCGGCTGTCTTTGACGGCGTGGCTGTTGAAAAACCTCTTGACTTCAGGATAGAGGTTTCACAACAGGTAATTCAAACTATGCTCAGAGCAAGGAAACCCTCCTCAGCTCACATTTATCACCGAATATGGCAGGGCCTATATTCATTGGTGTGGTGATAGAAGTATGGATCCAAAATCTTTCAGAGTATCCAGAATCTTAGATTTCCTGCAGGCAGGAATGGATAAGGGTTTGAACGTGTCTTCCTTGAGAGTTCAAGTATCCGCATTGACTGTATGGTTCCAAAAGAAAATTGCCACTTTACAGGATGTGTGTACTTTTTTCCAGGGAATGCTGCGCATTCAACCACCTTTTGTTCCTCCTGCAGTACCTTGGGATTTAGGTATGGTCCTCAAAACCCTTCAAGGGGCTCTGTTTGAACCACTTAATAAAGTGGATCTTAAATGGTTGACAGCTAGAGTACTCTTTCTACGGACTATGGCATCAGCTAGAAGAGTATCAGATTTAGGAGCGCTGTCATGTACAGTAAGTCTCCTTTTCTGATTTTATTTTATCCAGATAAAGCAGTTCTCAGAACTAAGTCTGGTTATCTTCCTAAGGTGGTCTCGAAGTTTCACCTTAACGAAGAAATTGTAGTCCCGGCTTTTCAGTTATCTGGACTTTCTGCGGGAGAAGCGGCGCTGGAAGTAGTTTGTGCATTAAGAATCTACGTGGATTGTACCAGTGCCATCAGAAAGATTCTCTCTTCATTCTCTACGGATTTCACAAGAGGGGATGGCCTGCTACTAAACAGACGCTAGCTATATGGCTTCGAATGACTATTTCAGAAGCATATTCTCGAGCTGATCTCCCTGTTCCGGCTAATGTCTCTGCTCACTCTACACGTAAGGTAGGTCCTTCATGGGCAGCTCAACATGGTGCTTCAGCAGAACAGATATGTAAGGCAGCCACATGGTCTTCCATTAACACATTCATTAGACATTATGCTTTGGATACTTTTGCCTCATGACGTTGAATTCGGGCGCAAGGTTCTCCTGTCTAATCAGGAGCATCCCCACCACTAAAAATTGCTTTGTCAAGTCCCAATGTTATCCTGTGGACCCTGCTTGAGAAATATACGTTATGGTAAGAACTTACCGTTGATAACGGTATTTCTCCTATGTCCACAGGTTTCCACAGGGATCCCACCCCGATGCACCTGATTTTAGAATCTTTATACTCACCTAACTCTTCCCACTTGTATGGAAGGGTGTGCATGTGTGTTCTTCTCACCTGAATAGGGTTCTACATAATGCTCCTGCCTAAATGCTTTGGAATACAAATGATTTGACTGAGCCAGTGGGCGGGAATATATGGACGAGCCCGTTGCATCCTTAGAGGCCAGTGAGCTTGTGATCGTTTGGTGCCAATACGCTGTCGCTCCTTCATACCCCAATGTTATCCTGTGGACATAGGAGAAATACCGTTATCAATGGTAAGTTCTTACCATAACATATATATTGCTGTCACTATGGGGGTCATTCCGAGTTGCTCGCTAGCTACTTTTAGCAGCCGTGCAAACGCATAGTCGCCGCCAACGGGGGAGTGTATTTATGCTTTGCAAGTGTGCGAACGCCTGTGCAGCCGAGCGGGTACAAACACATTTTGTGCAGAACAAGGCCAGCCCTGTAGTTACTTATTCTGTGTGATGATTGCAGCGACGAAGGTCCCGGAAATTGACGTCAGATACCCGCCCTGCAAACGCCTGGACACGCCTGCGTTTTTCCAAACACTCCCTGAAAACGGTTAGTTGACACCCATAAACTTCCTGTCAATCTCCTTGCGCTCGGCTGTGCGAATGGAATCATCGCTATAAGCAGCGCAAAACAACAATGCTCTTTGTACCCGTACACCGTGCGCGCGCATTGTGCCCCATACGCATACGAAGTTTCACTTTTTTTTTTTAAATGATTGCTACGCAGCGAACATCGGCAGCTTGCGATCAACTCAGAATGACCCACTATATTCGTTACCCTGAGGGGCTAGGTGCATCAGGGTCTTTATATACCCTGCTCAAAAAAAATAAGATTTTAAACCTACCGGTAAATCTTTTTCTCCTAGTCCGTAGAGGATGCTGGGGACTCCGTAAGGACCATGGGGTATAGACGGGCTCCGCAGGAGACATGGGCACTATAAAGAACTTTATATGGGTGTGCACTGGCTCCTTCCTCTATGCCCCTCCTCCAGACCTCAGTTAGAGAAACTGTGCCCAGAGGAGACGGACAGTACGAGGAAAGGATTTTTGTTCATCTAAGGGCACGATTCATACCAGCCCACACCATCCACACCGTATAACCTGGAATATACGCAACCAGTTAACAGTATGAAACAAAACCGTATCAGCCAACGACTGATCTTAACTGTAACATAACCCTTATGTAAGCAACAACTATATACAAGTCATGCAGAAATATGTCTGCACTGGGACGGGCGCCCAGCATCCTCTACAGACTAGGAGAAAAAGATTTACCGGTAGGTTTAAAATCTTATTTTCTCTTACGTCCTAGAGGATGCTGGGGACTCCGTAAGGACCATGGGGATTATACCAAAGCTCCAAAACGGGCGGGAGAGTGCGGATTACTCTGCAGCACCAATTGGGCAAACATGAGGTCCTCATCAGCCAGGGTATCAAACTTGTAGAATTTTGCAAAGGTGTTTGAACCCGACCAAGTAGCTGCTCGGCAAAGCTGTAAAGCCAAGACGCCTCAGGCAGCCGCCCAAGAAGAGCCGACCTTCCTAGTGGAATGGGCCTTTACCAAATTTGGTAACGGCAATCCAGCCGTAGAATGAGCCTGCTGAATCGTGTTACAGATCCAGCGAGCAATAGTCTGCTTAGAAGCAGGAGCGCCAACCTTGTTGGCTGTATACAGGACAAACAGTGCCTCTGTTTTCCTAATCCGAGCCATCCTGGCTACGTAAATTTTTAAGGCCCTGACTACGTCAAGGGACTTGGAATCCTCCAAGTCTCCCGTAGCCACAGGCTCCACAATAGGTTGGTTCATATGAAACGATGACACCACCTTAGGCAAAAATTGAGGACGAGTCCTCAACTCAGCTCTATCCACATGGAAGATGAGATAGGGGCTCTTATGAGACAAGGCCGCTAATTCGGACACCCGCCTTGCAGATGCCAAGGCCAACAACAGGACCACCTTCCAAGTGAGAAATTTTAATTCAACTGTTTGAAGAGGCTCAAACCAGTGAGATTTTAGGAACCGTAACCCCACGTTAAAGTCCCAAGGTGCCACTGGGGGCACAATAGGAGGCTGGATGTGCAGCACTCCCTTTACAAAAGTCTGGACTTCTGGGAGAGAAGCCAATTTCTTCTGGAAGAATATAGATAGGGACGAAATCTGTACCTTAATGGAGCCTAACTTTAGGCCCATATCCACTCCTGTCTGTAGAAAGTGGAGAAAACGGCCCAAGTGGAAATCTTCCGTAGGAGCATTCTTGGCTTCACACCAAGATTACATACTTCCTCCAGATACGGTGATAATGTTTCGCCGTCACCTCCTTCCTAGCCTTTATCAGAGTAGGGATGACTTCCTCCGGAATACCTTTCCCAGCTAGGATTCGGTGTTCAACCGCCATGCCGTCAAACGTAACCGCGGTAAGTCTTGGAACACACAGGGCCACTGCTGCAACAGGTCCTCCCTGAGAGGAAGAGGCCATGGATCTTCTGTGAACATCTCCTGAAGATCTGAATACCAGGCCCTTCGAGGCCAATCTGGAACAATGAGTATTGTCTGCACTCTTTCGTCTTCTGATTCTCAATATTTTTGAGATGAAAGGAAGAGGAGGGAACACATAGACCGACTGAAACACCCATGGTGTCACCAGGGCTTCCACCGCTACTGCCTGAGGGTCCCTTGACCTGGCACAATACCTCCGAAGTTTCTTGTTGAGGCGTGACACCATCATGTCTATTTGAGGAAGTCCCCAAAGACTTGTTTCTGCAAAAACTTCTTGATGAAGTCCCCACTCTCCTGGATGGAGATCGTGTCTGCTGAGGAAGTCTGCTTCCCAGTTGTCCACTCCCGGAATGAATACCGCTGACAGAGCGCTTATGTGATTTTCCACCCAGCGTAGAATCCTGATGGCTTCCGCCATTGCCACTCTGCTCCTTGTCCCGCCTTGGCGGTTTACATGAGCCACGGCTGTGACGTTTGATGGAATCGGAACCGGTAGATCGCGAAGAAGATTCTCCGCTTGTCATAGGCCGTTGTATATGGCCCTTAATTCCAGTATGTTGATGTGTAGGCAAGCCTTTTGGCTTGACCACAGTCCCTGAAAATTCCTTCCTTGTGTGACTGCTCCCCATCCTCGGAGGCTCGCGTCCGTGGTCACCAGAACCCAGTCTTGAATGCCGAACCTACGACCCTCTAGAAGGTGAGCACTCTGCAGCCACCACAGGAGAGACACCCTGGCCCTGGGGGACAGGGTTATTTTCTGATGTATTTGAAGATGGGACCCGGACCACTTGCCCAGAAGGTCCCACTGAAAAGTCCGCGCATGAAACCTGCCGAAGGGGATGGCCTCGTAGGTCGCCACCATTTTCCCCAGTACTCGAGTTCATTGATGGACTGACGCTCTCTTCGGTTTTAACAGGTCTCTGACCATGTTCTGGAGTTCCTGGGCTTTTTCCATCGGGAGAAAAACCCTCTCTTGTTCTGTGTACAGAATCATGCCTAAGAAAGATAGCTGAGTTGTTGGAACCAACTGTGACTTTGGTAGATTTAGAATCCAGCCATGCTGCTGCAGCACACTCAGGGAGAGCGACACGCTTTTCTGCAACTGTTCCTTTGATCTCGCTTTTATCAGGAGATCGTCCAAGTACGGGATAATTGTGACTCCTTGCCTACGCAGGAGCACCATCATTTCCGCCATTACCTTGGTGAAAACCCTCGGGGCTGTGGAAAGCCCAAACGGCAACGTCTGAAACTGGTAATGACAGTCCTGTACAGCGAATCTCAGGTAGGCCTGATGAGGAGGATATATGGGGACGTGAAGGTATTGCATCCTTTATGTCTAGTGACACCATAAAATCCACCCCTTTCCAGGCTGGAGATAACTGCCCTGAGCGACTCCATCTTGAACCTTTTTAAATACAAGTTCAGGGATTTTAGATTTAAAATGGGTCTGACCGAGCCATCCTGTTTCGGGACCACAAACAGGGTTGAATAGTACCCTTTTCCCTGTTGTATTAGGGGAACCTTGATAATCACTTGCTGTTGACACAGTTTTTGAATTGCAGCTAAAACTATTTCCCTCTCTGGGGTTGAAGCTGGTAAAGCAGATTTGAAGAATCGGCGAGGAGGCACGTCTTCGAATTCTAGCTTGTAGCCTTGGGATACAATTTCCATCGCCCAAGGATCCACGTCCGACTGAACCCAGACGTGGCTGAAGAGTCTAAGACGTGCCCCCACTGGTGCGGATTCCCTCAGTGGAGCCCCAGCGTCATGCGGTGGATTTAGTAGAAACCGGGGAGGACTTCTGCTCCTGGGAACTGACCATAGCAGGCATTCTTTTTTTCTCTACCCTTACCTTTGGTGAGGAAGGAAGAGCCCTGACCTCTTCTGGACTTATGCGACCGAAAGGACTGCATCTGATACTGTGGTGTTTTCTTTTGCTGTGGGGGAACATAAGGCAAAAAAGTAGATTTACCCGCGGTAGCTGTGGAAACAAGGTCCGCGAGACCTTCCCCAAATAAAACCTCACCCTTGTAAGGCAAAACTTCCATATGCCTCTTTGAGTCGACATCACCCGTCCATGGGCGGGTCCACAGTGCTCGCCTAGGAGAAATCGCCATGGCATTGGCCCTCGAACCTAGCAGCCCAACGTCTTTCTGAGCGTCTCTCATATATAAGACTGCGTCCTTAATGTGACCTAGGGTCAATAAAATGGTATCCCTATCTAGGGTATCAATGTCAGCTGACAAGGTATCTGTCCAAGCTGCTACTGCGCTGCAAACCCAAGCCGATGCTATTGTCGGTCTGAGCAAAGCACCCGTATGTGTATAAATTGATTTTAAAGTCGTTTCCTGTCTGCGATCAGCAGGATCCTTGAGGGCTGCCGTGTCTGGAGACGGTAGCTCCACCTTCTTGGATAAGCGCGTTAAAGCCTTGTCCATCCTGGGCAAGGATTCCCACCATACACTGTCCTGTGCAGGGAAAGGATACACCATAAGAATTCTTTTGGGAATCTGTAGTTTTTTGTCTGGTGTTTCCCAAGCCTTTTCACATAACGCCTTAAGCTCATAAGATGGGGGGAACGTTACCTCAGGTTTCTTTTCCTTAAACATGTGTACCCTCGTGTCAGGGACAGAGGGGTCTTCTGTGATATGCAAAACATCTTTTATTGCAATAATGATATAATGAATACTTTTGTGCACCCTTGGGTGTAACCTTGCTTCATCGTAGTCGACCCTGGAGTCAGAATCCGTGTCGGTATCAGTATCTGCTATTTGGGATAGGGGACGTTTTTGAGACCCTGAAGGGCCCTGTGACACCGTCAAAGCCATTGATTGACTCCCTGTATTATCCCTGGACTCTGCTTTGTCTAATCTCTTATGTAACAAGGTCACATTTGCATTTAACACATGCCACATGTCCAACCAATCAGGTGTCGGAGTTGCCGACGAAGACACCACAATCATCTGCTCCACCTCTTCCTTAGATGAGCCTTCCGCTTCAGACATGCCGACACATGCATACCAACACCCCCACACTCACAGGGATATGTTTATATGGAGACAGTTCCCCAATAAGGCCCCTTGGAGAGACAGAGAGAGAGTATGCCAGCACACACTCAGCGCCAACTGACACTGGAAACAAAAAATTCCCAGATAACAGCGCTTTTATATAAATATATATATATATATATATATATATATATATATATATATATATATATATATATATATATATATATACACACACATATATAACACTCACTGCGCCTTACATTAGTGCCCCCCCCCCCTCTTTTTTGCCCTCTGTCACCGTGTACAGCAGGGGAGAGTACGGGGAGGCAGCTTCTGCAGTGTGCTGTGGAGAAAATGGTGCGGGTTAGTGCTGTGGGATCAAGCTCCGCCCCCTCAGTGGCGGGCTTCGGTCTCACTCAATTTTATAACACTGGCGGGGGATTGTATAATCTACTGCCTCTGCAGCCTATATAGCTCTAATAGCCAGTCCTAGAGGTTTATTGCTGGCGCCCCCCCTGCACCCTTCAGTGCCTGCTGTGTGTTTGTGCGTGTGGGAGCAATGGCGCGCAGCATTTCCGTTGCGCGTTACCTCAGAGAAGATCTGAAGTCTTCTGCCGCCTTTGATGTCTTCTTTCTTCTTATACTCACCCGG